>NC_051184.2:44665659-44668159 GCF_013339695.2 Rhipicephalus sanguineus | reverse complement strand
ATGTACACTTTTACTCCGGCTGATATCGGTACTGCACCAATGTTGGTAGCACAGCGAAAAAAATCATTATCATTAAACAAAGCGAGTTTTTAGTCAACTTGCTAACAACACTGCCTCTTCAATGTATAGGTGACTTGGTAATAAGCATCTTTCAGCGATCTAAGTAGAGATGAAATTTCCCTGGCGAATTCTTCGACGCGTCGTTCACGTTTCGAACTGCTTTCACTGGTCGGTCATTCTAAAGGTATAATACAAAATGTAGTACTAAACGATTTAGTCACAATATTAAAAGCCTGGCGCAATTCTTTACCGCGTTGTGCGAAGACCTTAATGCAGTGAAGCAAAGACGGGTTAGTGTACATGCATTATTTTAGTACATTCTGGTAGTATACATGCCAGGCCAGCGAAATCAGAGAGTGGGCGGAAGAGACCGAGAATGACAGTCTTCGCAAAAACTCACAGGGTCCCTTACACATTCGCCTAAGACAACTCGAAGGAGAAAGCCATCTTCATCTTTTCTTCATTCCTAGTAGATTGTGATTGTGTTGATCCCCGCTCCGGAAGCTTTCTGCAACTCGCGCGGCTTTGCAGTGCCTCCAAGACCGGCGCACCTTTGACCAAGCGACCGTGTTATGTGATGACGTCACGTTATGTGACGTCGTCGTGACATCACAATTACTTCGCAAATTCTGGTGACGTGTGTCATCATGATGACGTTACACGGTGACGTCATCACGTGAATACTTTTTGCGTCATTCGTATTGACGGCGACGGTCAGTTTACGTGTTTGATGAGGCATATAAGGCTTTCGTCTTAATAACCGCGACCGCCACCAGCTGTTACAAAAAGAAAACCGTCAGAGACCTGCGTTCAATCGTTTCCGCCCCGGCCACCGCCTGCTAGCGAGAACGAAGCGCCGTAAGTGTATACATACAGCGACGAGTTGCCTGTATTTTCCCACTCATGACGATGCTGAGGAAGGGCGAAACTTTCACGCAACAAAACAAAAACCTGAACGCAAACAATATCGCGAACAAAACAAGAAAGGGTTCATCAACGAAGGACTCGCCACGCTGTAGCGACAGAGACATCTAGGAGAGAAGGGGATCGGCTGCGCACGAAGGTGTGTGTTCACAGTGTGTGTCCTGCGGTCGAAGCCATATGCTACGCGAGCTCTCGCGGCGGCCACACCGTTAATCGTCCGAGTGTCACCCCCCCTCACCTCGTCCCCACGTACAGTTCCCGAGCTACCACCGTCGTTCGTGCCACTAATTGCGGGTTTATGCTGCCTTAATTTAAAACGCGGTGAAAAGGGGACCCGATAAGAGAAGCGTACCGGCGTGTAATTAGGAGAAGCGGTCGCCGGTCCCGGGCCATCGGCTACGCGCTCGAAGGAAAGAGAGAGAGGGGGAACGCATCGCCGATGTACGGCGACTTGTTAAAACATGTGGCCGGTGTATATTTAAATAAGTGACCGCCGTCGCGCTACAGTGTACGGCCTGCCGGATGGTTCTATCTTTTTTGTACATCTCGCCGACGTGGGGAGATGGCGGAAAGAGAAATAGGAGAGAGATAAGCAAGAAGAACGGCTCGACGCGGACGCGTACGTACATCGAATCGGTCGGTCGTAACGCGCCTCAGTGGACTGCGTAAAATACCTCCCACCCCCTCGCCCCCCAATTTGCTTTTGCATCCTTTACACGAAACTAGATGGCGTGTGCAACGTCTTTGTCGATGGACTGTAAAACAAAAAGACATTTACAGTGTGTGTGTTTACATATAAAGACGTCATTTGAGCGTTCGTTTCCGCCTGCCTCACTTCCTGAATTTGTTCTTTTAACTGCCCTCCGTTATGCACCGCCTCTTTCTCGCTGTGTACTATATATATATATATATATATATTATATAATATTTGTTTATTATTAATTAATATTCATTATTATATAATATTTGGGCAATGGGGAACATACATATTACCAGTACGCTGCAATCAACGCGTTTTATTCGCCGACAGTCAACCCGAACAGCTCACAAAGAAACGTTGCTGTGTACATTTGTATACGCGCCACCGACCACCTATACATATAACTAACGCGGCGACGATGCTGCCACCTCTACCCCAATCTCGGGGCGACGTGCAGAACTCGGACAGAAATGTGTGCGTGTGAACGTCCTATTGCAAGTGAACTCCGGCAAACGACCTGTTCATTTCCATGGTATCTTAAAGGAGCACTGACATCAAATTTCAAGATCGAGATGTGCCCATCATTCGATCGCTTGGTATGCATAGGTCTTCTTGGCCAAATTTGAACGGCATCCGTCGCGTGGAAGTTATTTTAATTCGATGTCAAACAGCGTAGGAGAAAAAACAAAAAATCGGCTGCCCTGCAACATCGACACTAGTGCTACGTGTTCGGTGTGATACATTGCACAAAAATCACCCTGAGTGACGATACGCTAGTAACAATGACGTCGACGATCTCTGAGTGTGTTTGGAGCC
>NC_051184.2:43721868-43743442 GCF_013339695.2 Rhipicephalus sanguineus | reverse complement strand
CCTTGACGAAGCGGTCTAGTAGGCGCACAAGCCGAGAAAACGGCGTACGGCCTTCTTGTCGGGGCGGGGGGGCGGAGGGGGCAGCGATGGCAGCTGTTTTAGTTTTCCGCGGGTCCAGGCGAACACCATCCTTGCTGATCAAGTGACCCAAAAACAAGAGCTCCTCGTACGCGAAGCGGCACTTTTCGGGCTTCAGCGTGAGTCCGGAGGTCTTGATTGCTTGAACTACAGCTTCAAGGCGCCGAAGGTGTTCGTAGAAGTTTGAGGAAAACACAACGACGTCGTCCAAGTACACGAGGCACGTCTGCCACTTCAAGCCGGCCAGTACCGTATCCATAACCCACTGTAAAGTCGCAGGTGCCGAGCAAAGGCCAAGGGACATGACTGTTGTATTGTGATTTTATTAACCAGTTTCGGTTTTACATTTCATGATATGTTTCGGTTTCTGAATTGACTGTGAGAATGCCAGGGGGCGCCGCTCTGGCATTCATGTTTCAACCGGTGACGTGTAAATAAAGGCAGTGTGGAGTGTGGACGTTTCGTTCTTCTTCGGCGCTTCGCGCCAAAGCGCGTGTTCGTGGTTGGTTGGCGTCCCCGCCGGTCACCTCCGGTCTTCCTCGACTGCTGCTGCGTCGGGAGTGCTACCCACAACACAGCAATAGCAACGAGGTCTCGTAAGAACATTTTTTTCGGTGTACTCTTCGTTTCTTTCGTCACAACGAACCCGCACTGCTAAGCCTACTCGCGTTCTTCTGACCATGGTGGCTGCTGCGTCGCTTCCGTCACGTTAAGCCGCCTCTGCCGTTCTTCGTTAAAGCGATTCTACCGGCGTCAGTTCTTTCGTTCCGGCCTTCATCGCTTCGCTTTCTTGTTCGACAGGGCGTCTCCCATTCCCCTGCCGTTGTTTCTTCGCCCGGGGACCCTCCAATCCCGTGGTCTGACTGGACATTAATCTTCCAGGCTTACGCCGACGCTGCCGGGGAGGACGCCACCAAGCCCGAGCGTCGCAAGGCCCTCCTTCTAAACGCATTAGGCCACGCCGGATTAAAACTCTTCTATACTCTGACCGCCGCCAACGCGTCTGCGTCGACGCCGGCGTTGGATGTATTTCAGGACGCCGTCGCTCTGTTCGACGAGCATTTCAAAGATGCCTCGTGCGACTATCTCGCACGTGCGAAATTCCAAGAAAGGCGACAACTGCCGGGCGAACAAGTCGCCGATTTCATTACAAGCTTGAGATCCCTTGCCGCGTCGTGCGGATTCGGAGCGCTCGAGAGCGGTATGATCCGCCATCAACTTTTCACCGGGGTAGCCTCGCAAAACGTTCGCTGCCGGCTTCTTCAGAAAGGCTCCCCGATTTCATTATCCGAAGCCCTCTCGATTGCGCCAGAGGATGAGCTCATTCGCTCCCAGTTGGAGCAATTCGATCCGCACTCAGTGCAGCAGCATTCCGCTTCGGGGGCCCAAGACGGCGGTTCTTTGTTTCACGGAACGCGTCAACATGGCGGCCCTTCGTCTCGGCGCGGCGGTCAACATGGCCGCCCGTCTGCACAGCCTTTCCGTGGCGGCCAACATGGCGGCCCCTCCGCTTCGCGGGAGCGAGGAAGCCGTCAAAATGGCGACCCCATGCCGTCAAATTCAGTCTCTCCGGATCAACATCGAGCTTTGAGCTCGCGTCCGCATTTTTCTTCGCAAAGTTCAACCGCACATTGTTATCGTTGCGGATCGGCTCGGCATTTAGCCAATTTTGCGCAGTGTCCCGCGAGGAACCGTACTTATCTTGCGTGCGGAAAAATCGGACATTTCCAGTCCGTATCCAATTCTCGTCTTGCAAATATTCCTCAACCAGTTTCTTCACCTGCTTCTTCGAGCGCTGAGCAGACCAACACGGTCACTGTTCTTAATGTGGATGGCCTCCCCGCAACGCCCGAGCCCAGCATCGTAACTTCAGTGGGCAACGTGCCCTTGTCATTTCTGGTGGACACTGGTGCATCAGTCTCTTTAATCAGTGCCGCTGACTACTATGGTCATTTTTCCAACATTCGGCTTTCGCCTTCACACGTGACATCGTTCTACAAACGTATTCTAAGGAAAGAATTGATAATTTGGGTCACCTTACTGCGCAAGTTTCATATCGCAGTCGTACTGCGTTTATTACTTTTTATGTTGCTGCTCATGGCACCTCACTTCTGGGACGTGATGCCGTCAGGGCCTTTCCATCCATATTCTCGGTGCGTCTATGACGTGTGCTCAAGTCGACGTCCAAGATTATCTTCCGGCCAACGCGCCTTCTGAATTCCGCCACCTGTTCACCCGTGAACTGGGTTGCGTGCGCGGTTTTGTGCATAAGGTGACGCGTCGACCAGGTGTGTGCCTTGTGCGTGCCAAGCTTCGCCGCATTCGTCTTCTTCCCCGTCAGCAAGTCTCTGCGGAACTGCCCCGCCTTCAAGCCAGCGGAATCATCGAGCCTGTCTCTGCTTCCGACTGGGTATCTCCGCTAGTCGTCGTCAAGAAAAAAGACCGATCCCTTCGACTATGCGTCGACTTACGGGAACCTAACAAGGCGATCATCATAGATGTGTTTCCTCTTCCCCACATTGAAGAGCTTCTTCAGCAGCTCTCCGGAGCGGTATGTTTTTCTAAGCTGGACCTCGCGTCCGCCTACCGCCAAGTAGAACTTTACGAGTGCAGTAGGGACTTAACCACATTTGTATCGCACGAAGGCTTGTTTCGTTTTCGCCGCGTGTGTTTCGGGCTTGTATCTGCCCCTGCAGTGTTTCAGAGAATGTCTATAATTCTTCAGGGTTTCACTGGCGCGCTTTGTTACTTGGATGACATTTTGGTGTGGGGACGTACTCGCGAAGAGCACGACGCCAATTTACATTGACTGTGCGCCGCTCTGGCATTCATGTTTCAACAGGCGACGTGTAAATAAAGGCAGTGTGCGAAGAGTACTCTTGGAGTGCGGACGTTTCGTTCTTCTTCGGCGCTTCGCGCCAAACCGCGTGTTCGTGGTTGGTTGGCGTCCCCGCCGGTCACCTCCGGTCTTCCTCGACTGCTGCTGCGTCGGGACTGCCACCCACAACACAGCAATGTCCTTGTACTCAAGCAGGCCGTCTGGTGTTAGTCTTTCCTCGGTCTCTCTCGTCGACTTATATTTGCCAGTAACCGGTCTTGAGGTCCATCGACGAAAAGTACTTTGCGTTGTGTAATCGATCCAGGGCGTCGTCTATCCGGGGAAGGGGATACACGTCCTTCGTAACTTTGTTCAGGCGACGATAATCGACGCAACAGTATAGAGTCCCATCCTTCTTCACTAGCACCACGAGGGATGCCCACGAACTCTTCGACGGCTGGATGATGTCGTCGCGTAGCATTTCGATGACCTGTTTCTTAACGGCCTCGCGTTCTCGCGTCGAAACTCGGTACGGGCTCTGACTGATTGGTCGAGCACCTCGTTCTGTTACGATGCGATGTTTCGCGACTGGTCTGTCGAATTCTTGACGACAAGAAGCAGGAGCAGGGCTTTAAGCTGGTCTGGCTTGCGCATCGGGAGGCTCGGGTTCACGTCGAAATCCTGCGAAGCAGGTTCGGTAGCATCGAAGAGGGCGAAAGCATTGCTGGAGTCCACGAATTCGTCGATGTAGGCGACTGTCGTACCAATGTTGAGGTGTCTATATTCGTGGCTGAAGTTTGTCAGCACTCCTATGCTTTGCCATCGCGCAGCTCGGCTATGCCTCTTGCGACGCAAATCTGACGGTTCAGAAGCATGTGCTGAACGCCCGCAATGACGCCTTCAAGTCTGCGGGTTCTTCAGTGCCGACGGAAATGATGACGTTGGATAGAGGCGGAATGGTGACCTGGTCTTCCAGCACATTCAAGGCGCGCTTCCCTGGCGGCGTGTACGGCGGTAGTGCTTTTACAGGGAAAGCTGTTATGAGATCATTTCACCGGCCGTTTTTGGCGCTTGGCGCCGTAGTTGTCCGCCGCCGCCGCCGGTGTCCGTAACCAGTATCGCTCGAAATAAGAAAAAAAAAACGAAATAAGAAAAAATTCCAGGATGGAACGAGGTTCGAACCTGGGCTCTGTGCGTGGGAGCCCAGTATTCAACCTCTGAGCCATGCCGGTGCTTCAAACTGCTTTGCAAAAAGGTTCTATACAGGCTTCATGTCGGGAAGGAACCACATTAGCATATGCAATATAGCGTTGTAGAAGAGTAAAATAAGCACCAAGCGTCGCACAACGCGAATTCTGTAACCAGGCGTCACACAATGCGAATTGCGCAACGAGTAGGTTGTTGAATGCTTCCAACCCATTACAAAGGGCTCTGCCATAATTCTTCGTCGTCATCAGGCACAGCATCAACAAAGTGCGCATAATGCCTTGCGTTTAGCAGGTACCACGGCTCTCCGTAGAATGACGAAAAATGGTACAGTGCCTGCTGCCCTACCTCTCAAAAATTACAATGATTTATAGCGTAGTGGATTCCTCGCAAGTGCACTTGTATTGGTTGCCAAGGAAGCCCATAAGCGCATGATCCATTTCCTCGGGGTCTCAGTAAAATTACAGTGATTTATAGCATAGTGGGTTCCTCGCAAGTGCACTTGTCTTGGTTGCCAAGGAAGCCCATAAGCGCATGATCCATTTCCTCGGGGTCTCAGTACTGTTCATCGCCGCCCCCCCCCCCCCCGTCTCTCTCCCACGTCAGCGTATGTTATACAGCATGACGGGAGAGGGAAATAGCGACCGGGCGTCACCCAATGCAAGTTACATAACTGGTGGGCCGTTGAAAGGGACGGACAACCAACTTTTGTGGTACCCGTTTTTAGTGCAATGGGAAGCTTACCAGTCAGAGCTTCTAATCACGGAGTGGTAACGCGGAGAACGCCGTAAAACATTTGTAATCAGAGTTTTTCGATCTGCAGCGATTATGCAGTCTTAATATCACATGCTGCAAACAGTGAGAGGTGTGCGCGATAGCGATTATACGCCAGCAGTGGTGACAAGTTATGTCCTAAGTATGAAAAGGCAATGTTACGTTTGCAAAGCTTGCGGTGCCGCGACTACTGCTTTCTAGCCTATTAAATTATTTTACAATATCGTTTTTCTGGGGCTTCTTATAGAAGTACTTTGGCCGTACACAGGTCGCTTTATCACATTTTAGTCAAGCCAAACCAAGCTAAGCCTTCGAAAACGAAACAAGTGGTAGGATCAAGGGCGTCCGCGGAAAATTTTTCCAGGGGGGTGCATTCATGGTGGGGGGGGGGGGGGGGTTCACTACCGTGACTTGACCGGCAAGGTTAGTCAATAATATGTAATAACGTGCAAAGTTGGCTGGCAATCCTGAAGGCCGTTTCACACGGATATGCGGACCTTTTGTGTGCTAACGAACGCGTGCAGCTTATTGCTACTGCATAGAAAGATATTATCCGAAATTCAAGGGGGGGGTGGGGGCAGCCGCCCCCCCTTGCACCCCCCTCCGGACGCCCATGGGTAGGATACACCTGCAGTGCTGTTCATGAAGTGGTAGCAATCTTTCACAGAACAGTAAGTCGATGGCATTTTGCGAGCAGCAGCGCAAACTCGCGTGCTACTCTTCATAAGTTCGATACGACGAGAGCAGACGAGAGTCGAGCTACGCGGGAAACGCCGCCGGACGCCGCGCGCATGCGCCGCAGCCTCCGTTTCACTGGAAGCCACAAAAGCAGCGCCGCATCTCATGCTTTACTTCTTTTACCTTAGAAACAAACGGGAATTGACAATAACATACATATTCAAATTTTCAACCCTCGTTCTGGTGCGTGTAAAAGCTTTAGACTACGTACAACAAAGTGCTTAAGACTGCATACGTCTGGTTCATGGCGCTCGCGCTAGGCGGCGCGACATACCGGTTTTTGTTACTTTTAAACGCGATTTAAAAATATAAATGCTACTCAGATCGCGAAAAGTATTCTGGAATCCGTCACTATAATTCATGGCCTTTTCATTTCCACCAGGATCTAATCACACGTTCTGGCCAGTTGTCGGTCCATTTAAAGCTTCCAACCCATTACAAAGGGCTGAGCCGTAATTCTTCATCGTCATCAGTCGTCGCGTCAACAAAGTGCACATAATGCCTTACAGATGTGTAGCTGGTGCCTCGCTTCACCGCAGAATGACGAATAATGGCTTAGTAGGTGCTTCCCAACTTCACAAAAATTGCGATTTATGGCGTAGTGGGTACCTTTCTAGTGTAGCCCCAAGAGAGTTTACAACGGGATCTAGAAACGCCGCTCTTCCAGCTTTCGCTGTGACTGTGCTGCGATTTCAGCGCAGGCCTGGCGTTTTTTTCTGGGGATAGTGTTATCGACTTGGATCTCAGATCGATGACTGCACCATGAAGGCTTAAGAAGTCCATACCAAGGATAACATCTCTCGAGCAACGCTGCAGGACTACGAAGTTCACGGGATAAATCCGGTTGTTAATGGTGAGTCTAGCTCTGCAGATTCCCTCCGGCTTTACTAGATGACCTCCAGCTGTCCGGATTTCGGGGCCTTCCCAGGCCGGTGTCGACGAGAGCTGTGACTTTGTGGCCGTCGATAAGAATGTCGAGGTCGCTAGTTCGTCGTCTCGCGTTACAGTTAGGCCGTGGCGTCGGGTCACGGCTACGTCGGTTTTTTCCGCTGCTTCCCCGTTGCGTCGTCAGGTCTACTTCGGTCCGCGAGGTTTCGTCGTCGGGGCTCTGTGTGGTTCGCGTCATGTCCTGAAGGTTTCGTCGTGGCGTCGTCATCCGCGGCGGAGGATCTTCGGTATTTCGTTGTACAGCAACCGCACCTCCATCGGTTGCTGCCCTTAGTTTTCCGGATACGGGCTAGGTGACAGGCCCCGAGTTAGGCCAGTGTATGGTCGGCGTTGGAGAGAGACGTAGCGGCCTGGCGACGGCGAACGGGAAGGTTGTCGGGGTGTCCACTGCATGGGCGTCGGCAGAGGGGTGCAAAAGGGGCACTTGACCCCCTCAAGCCACACCAGCACTTGCCCCCACCCAAGCTACACCAGCGCTCTACCAGCCGCGATGCAACACAGGCTTGCACCCCCAAGACAAAATCCTGCCGACGCTCATGGTCCACTGTGCTCCTGCGAGGTAGTCGGCGATGTCGCGTGGTCGTTCACCCCGCTGTGGACGCGGCGCGTCAATGGCAAACCCACGCAATCCCATCTGTCGGTACTGGCAGCGGCGGTAGGTGTGACCAGCTTCTCCGCAATGGTAGCAGAGTGGGCGATGGTCGGGGACACGCCAAACATCGGTCTTCCTCGGCATGTATCGCTGGCCGGCTGGCGGGTGGTATGACGTCGGTGGTGGCGGTGGTGGTGCATGGCGGCGGCACTGCTGGGGCGGCGCGGCGTCTTGAGGTGGGCGAGGAGAGGGGGGGGGGGGGTCGTTGCGTCGGGCTGCAGCAGCAGAGCTCATAGCTTGCGGCTGCGCTGAATCGGGGGTGCCCAGCGACTGCTGGATTTCCTCGCGGACCATGTCGGCGATCGAATACTTGAGGCTGCGCCGAAGGTATACCAGCTTGCGCAGCTCCTCCCGCACGAGCGCTGCGATTGTCGGTGGCTCCCTTGACTGTTGCATCACGACCGTTGTAGGCGGCAGGGGGGTTGTCATCGTCTCGGCGGTCGATGTGCCGGTCTTCGGCTGCCTGGTGTTTTGGGAAGGAGCCCGTACTCTGGGTGTAGTCCCTGCTGCCGGCGGCTAGTTCGACGGTCTGGGTTGTCTTTAGCGTCGTCTTCATCGCGGCTTGGGCTTGGGTCAGAGCCCCGCGGTGGCGTCCGGATCACAAAGCAGCACTAGAGTGTTGGTGTGAGTGTGAGGTGCTGCTAGAGTGATGACCCGTGACACCAGAGAGAGACGACCTCCTGACACCAGATGTCTCGTGGTCGTGACGTCGACAGCTGGCGTGGTCAAGATGAAACTCTTTTTTTGACCGAACTTGTGGCCGGGAAATGAAAACTCAAACTACAGCAATACACGCTGTACACTGATAACGGCGAACTGGGCGTCGGCCGTCGAAAAACTGCTTATGGCTGGGACGCGTCTTTTATACATCACGCATCTATAAGTTTCCAGTCTAATCACTGCTGGTCGCGCAAGCTCTGGAATAATCTAGACTGTTCGTGTCCTGCGCGCAATCTTAAAGGAACTGTCTACCGTCCTTCATCGTTTTTCTGTTTTGCACCGCAATAGAAAGCGTACCGTCGGAAGTGTCGAGCCTTGCAGCGGTTTCTCTGAAAAGTGAGTAGAAATTTTTAAAACAGAATTTTTCTGCGTTCGGTCTTCTTCCATTGGCGTGAAACATGCCCACAACACTGGTTGGTGGGCGCGATGACGATTGTAGTGCCGGTAAAAATTAAAACCAAAAGCACATGTGATTTCTGTAGGATTACTTTATCTTCGCTGAACCCTTATTGTAATGAATGTAACAGTCATTTTCAGCGCGCTAGCGGTTAAATGAAGCCTGATTATGCGATTACAGAACACTTGTTTTGCTGTAATCGCTGTCTATGCGTTTAATTTAGGACTGCTGCCGCAATCCAAATCAAGCCGATTCATCAAAAGGAGACAATAAATTCGCGCCTTCACGGCGCAGCATATGTGAGACATCCTAACAACAATACAGCGGCACTGTTCGACCAGCGCGGAGAGCCGCATGGCATAGCGCATGAGTTGACGCAGACGAAATCGAAGACGGCACCGCAAGCAGCGCCACCGGGCACCTTTTTGGACGCGTGAAAAAACAAAAAATTACTCTCTGACGCAACCGAAAGGTGCCTCAAGTGTATAAAATAAAATTTCAAGCTATATATGTTTGTTTTTAAGCAAAATGAGTCTACCTGTGAGGATTGCTCACACGATTCTTTCACGATTTTCAACATCAAATTAAGAATATAATTCCTTTTTTTTATGGGGCAAAAGCATGCTCGTCGCCGCCGATGTGACGAACGATCTTCTCATTTTCACCACAATCAAAAATTTTTCCGAGCGGTAGACAGTCCCTTTAACAAAACGATCTATTACAATCGCGAAACTTCTCGAACACTGCGGCGCGGTCATCGTCAAGCGTTGATAACCGTCCTTGCTGGTCAAGCCCGAATACATCAAAATAAAACAAGAAGAAGGCGTGCCACAATCATAACTTGAATATCGGTGCATTCCTCATTGCTGCCTGTCATTTTTCGAAACATGTTACTCCACCCTGCCAAATTTAAGATACAGTTTTCAAGCTACATTGGATCAAACCGAAAGCACAGCCCTGAAGAACTATGCCAATAAAGCCAAAGTCAATAGCGAAGAACTATGCCAATAGTCATGCTCACATATAATAATTACTACATTTGAATAAACTTGCATCGTGCAGTATCAGAGTAAAGTAAGCACTTGCTGGGTCAAGCAACTCGGCGACAGCTCACACAGGCGCACAACCCAAGATTACCACACTGCACTCTAATACAAAGAAACTTTATTAACAGCATAACAAACATGTAACTTTGAGCACAACCAAAGTTCATACACTACAAAAAGCAAAACAAAAAAGGTCCCTGGAAAGCTCCCTTCGATACCAGCTCGCAACAAGTTGATCTTCCCGCTTTGGTTACGCTGGTATTCCAGCGTTCCGAAGCAGCCGCTAGCTCAGCGGCGACAGATGCCCAGTCCCAGATGCCCAGTCTCACCAACACAGAAGGAATTCAACCTCCGAGCAGATAGACTTAAAGGTTAGTGCTCACTTCTTGTCACCACTGCCGCTGGACTCGTGACAAACCTCGATGGGTATGCGCTCACTCTTGTCCACCTTGGGAGGGGGGTTCTTGCGAGGGGCTTCCAGGGCGAGGTAGCCCATCGGGGTCAGCTGACATATGACCGACTGCGGGTCGACGTCCTCTGGCAAGTCGTAGCGCCAGTTGACCTCGCGCTGCACGTAGCAACCGCGGTCGTCCGACTTTTCTTCGTGCTTGCAGTGGACGATGACGCTCTTGTCCTTGGCCTTGACGGTGATCTCTTCGGGAGAGAAGTGCCGGATGTCAACTTTGATGGCAAACTTGCCACCGGTGCGAACACCGGTCTCGCCCGGCTGGTTCTGCAGCGGTTCGGCGACGGCCCCACCCAACCGGCCGGGCTCCAGGTGGAACCGCTGGTGGAAGGACGAAGGGTCGAACAGCTCACCGTCAAGGTATTCATGGAGCCTGGATCTGAAGCCGTCATTGAAGGCGAACTCGGAGGGACCCCAGTTGCCCCCGTACAACATCGGAAACCGAGCCATTATTGCTGCTCGATGACAGTGGATGCGTTCAGGCAAATGCAAATCTTCACGCTCAACGTTGAGTCTGACCAGCGCTGGTCTGACGAACTGAGAAAATCTGAACCGAACGGCGCACTCCCGCTCGCTTTTAAACAGGCGCGCGTTCGCTTCGCGGGTGATCTCGAACAATCGAGAATCGGAGAGAGAGCGCGAGACTGAGTCACCCAACGCGAATGCCGATTGGTTCAGAGGGGTCACGTGGTCAAAAGCACGCGTGCGTTTTGGTTTGTTTTCAGGTGGGCGGTGGCGAGGCGGTTTTTTTTTTTTTTTGTGCCCAGAAATTTCGCGAGCGTCGGTGTGGTGTTCGGTTTATTTTGCGTCGGGTTTTCTTCTTTTGTTCCCGCATTTATTCATCTGCGCATCTGTAGAATTGTGGGCTTTTCGGAATGACGCAAGCGAGCTACGACCCGGCCGAGTAGGTAGCACGTCCATTTATGGTTTTATTTAGCAAGCTCGTTTGAAACAGATAAATGAATCTCGGCATTGCGGCGACCGCGTCTCATTGGATACGCGGCTGTTACTTTTATTTCAGCGCAAAATTTTCGAACACTGAAGGCTTAGGAGGTGCTGGCAGGCTAGTCAGTTGCACATGATCTGCAGAACGTCGAGTAGATGTACGCACTACGCACTGCAAGCACTAAAATTGAATTTAAACTCATGTGTTGTGTGTATCTCTCTTTGTCCTTATTTTTAAAATCATTGGTGTGTTCTAAAGGACACTGAATGCTCTTTGTCGTTCGGAGTTCGATGTGGATTGTACGGCGCTTGTTTCATAGGATTATGGCAAAACCGTGACGACACGTGTATGTGTTTATCGCAAAAAAGAAAAAAAAGTCACTCGCATTTCGTGCTCGCTACGCACCGCATATTTCTTGCGGTACAGCGAACTATCTGCACACAGTCAGTTAAAGTGGGGAAAGGTTCATGCGTTAAAAATGAGCAAAGCGTAAAGGGTTCATTTGATCGTCAGACGTGCTGCATAAGGTCCCTAGATCTTTTTTTTTTCTAGGGCGAGGGGAAACCTAGGGACTTAGACTTATGTGCTACAAATCATAAAAAGAAAGCATTAAAACAAAATCAAGTGACGTCATAGTCACCGTTGTCGCAAAACGCGTGCCGCGCACGCCGCATGGCGGAAGCGTCGTGAACGTGAATCTGAAACCACTGCCGCTCGCTGCTGCTATTTTCGCCAGATTCACGCGAAGCGGCAAGTTTGCCGAGTGCATAATTGTGCGAAATGGCAAGAGCAAGTGGTGGAAGTCACGTGGTCGGTTTCACATGAACCAATGCAATGTTATGTGTCACACTACGATTTCGCCAGTACCATCGCCTCGAAACATTGAAAGAGGTATGTGGATTGGAAAAAGTTTCAGTTAGTATCTGTGCCTGCGGAATTTTTGCATGGAAGAGTACATTTACCAGGTACGTATACCTTCTCCCAGCACAGGGTAGCCAGCCGGTCTGAGAAGTGGCTAACCTCCATGTCTTTCCGCTTGTTTTTTCCTTCCTTTCTTCCACGTAAAAAAAAAAGCAAATGGTGCTACTTGTTGGCCGGTTTATTATGACTTCGCAGAAATTGCTTTTATTGAAGCGCGCGCATCTTGTAGTTTCGCCATTTTTTGTGGCAAGAAATGGGGTTTTGTGTTATCCTTCGCATAATATAGTAACTCTAGAAACTACACCTTGACTGACAAGCACATATTACGCGGCTGAAACGACAAAATTGCAGGTTGGTTTCCCAGAAAAAAAAATTCGGCATATTCCACGCGTTGTGGGAATAGGTTTCATGCGAAGCACTCAGCGATTACTTCTATGCTGTATTTTATGGCTTTGAGCGAAGCGTTACTAGGTGAGTCAACGGGTTTTTTGTAAGTGTAGTAGCTGTGTGCACATCGTGGGCTTACCAGGCACGTCGACAACACTGGCGCTTAAAGGGTGACTCGTGGCCTGACGTAACGACAGCACTAACTTTAGAGCACAGTCGTGAGTATTATCGAAACAGAGGAGTGCCCAGAACGAACTTCGAAAATTGGAGCCCAAACAGGGTCAATCCGCTTGCAGCGCTGCGATCGGTAGTCTGCAATGTGTCGTCATTTAAGAGTTGCGCGCGGCTCCGCCGAAGTGGTGCAGGGGTAGAATGCCCGCTTCCCACTCAAAAGGCCCGGGTTCGAATCGCAGCTGTAGATGGTGGGTTATTAATCTTAGTGTTACATTTTATAGCTGTGTTGGTCTTCCCTTGTTTCTTAAAACTAGCTTCAGTTGCTACGTGTTGGTTCAAAAAGGGACGCAAAATGTGAAGTAAAATAGAATTTTAGCAGTGAGCGCAGTTATTTGCAGCGCCACCGCTCGGGATTGAACAAAAACGTAAGGTATGGCCTCCGAGATTTTCGTGAATACGAGACTCGAAACGAGATTTCACATTTTACATTACTTTTTGTAGCAACACGTAGCAACAGAAGCTAGTTTTACGAAACAAAGGAAAACCAACACGGCAGTAAAAGATGACACTAAGAATAAAAACCCACAATTTACTGCTGCGATTCGAACCCGGGCCTTTTGAGTGGGAAGCGGGAATTCTACCCCTGCCCCACATTGGAGGAGCCGCGCGCAAACTCTTAGATGACGGCACATTGCAGACTACCGATCGCAGCGCCGCAGGTGGATTGTCCCTCTTTGGGCTTGACTTTCAGTACATTGGTGCTGCGGCCGTTGTTCCGAGCACTCCCTGTTCTAGTACACTCTACTTCAATATAGCTTGCTGAATCGTAGGAATACAAATGTAATTGTTGTTAGATTGCTATAAAAGCGGAGCCAACACTGGAACCACAGCCGTTAATCTGATATGACGCCTTTATCGTAGGAGTCCATATGTAGTGTTTATTGCTGTGTTGTAAAATTATATAGCCAGCGTCACAACAGGCCTGGTGTTTTTTCCACACCACTTTATAGACCTGGCGTGGCTCTGTGGTAGAATACCTGATTGCCACGCAGAAGTCCTTGGTTTGATTCCCGCTGGGATCCTAATTCTTATTCTTTCCATTCGTCGGGTCAACCCTGCGGTGTCGGTTTTTCTTAACGCTCTCGGTATAAATTGCCAGTTTCTGTTCTCGCCGTTTCTGGGCAGATATATAAACTGTCAATCACCTGTGTCGCATACCCGTACACCGCGGCCCGTGGTAAACGGTTATGTGCCGCACGTGTCTGGAGGAAAGGGTTTGATGACGTACGCGACAGGATTTTCACGTTATTCATGTCATGACCAGACAGTCATATTCGCCAAATCCTCTTACCCTCCCATGTCAATTTTGGTCTACACCAAGTTAAGGAGGTGATCATGAGAGCACTCAGAGGCGGCTAGATAGAAAAATAGATAGGTGCGTAGACAGAAACGCTCAAAGTACCAAAGGTTCGCTAAGAAATGCTTCGCATTTAAAAATAAGCGAAATGTAGCTCCACTACCGCGATACCTGAGGAAGTGCGTAGCAGGGGCCACCCAGCGATTCCCGTTCGTAGAGTTCTCACTGCTCCGTTTACCGCACCGACGATAAATGGATGAATAAACTTTATTTCGGTCCCTCGGAACGCGCCCTAGCACGTTGCGGGCCGCTCCCACGTCGGAACAGAAAGACCTAGTCTCTCTGCTGCGTCGCGGGCCCGTTGGACTGCCCATAGTTGTGCTTCGAGTCCGGAGCTTGTAATAACTTCTTCCCATTTTGACGGCGTGATGACTTCGCCGCCGTGTAACGCGGGGCACCGCCAGAGCATATGGTCGAGATTAGCGATATCTGCGCATAATGAACATGCATTAGTTGGCTGTATTTCAGGATAGATCTTGTGCAATAGCGCGGGGTTAGGGTACGCCCCGACTTGAAGTAGCCTGAGTGTCAGAGCATGTGGTCTGCTTAATTTTCTGTGTGGTGGAGGGTACTGTCTCCGCCCCAGGTAAAAATGTTTGGTAATTTCGTTATACGAGGTGGGCGGGTCCCGATTCTCCAAAACCTCAGCGCGCCCTCCGGTAGCTACGCGGTCTACTAGTCCTCGCGCAGCTATGTGGGCCGACTCATTGAGATTTGGCGGGGCTCCCTTGATCTGTCCCATGTGAGCTGGGAACCAGACGAGTGTGTGTGGCTCGATGTTCTTGTCCCGGAGGATCCGCAAGGCCGGTTCCGAGATGGTGCCCTTGGCAAATGCTCTAATCGCTGATCTCGAGTCGCTGTAAATCGTGGACCTCTTGTTGTCCAGCAAGGCTAACGCAATCGCAGCTTGCTCCGCTATTTCGGCTGCTGTCGTCCGGACCGTTGTCGAGTTCGTGATTATCCCCTCGTGGTTGATGCTCACTGCCACATACGCCTTCCCCTCGGGATACCGGGCCGCGTCGACGAAGCAACAGTCCTCGGCCTGATCGTGAGCCCTTTCTAAAAGAGCCTTTGCCCTGGCCCGTCTCCTACCATCGTTATGCTCGGGGTGGACGTTTCGCGGGATGGGGACAACGGTGATTCGTCCTCGCTGTTCACGAGGAATGCTGCAGAAGCGAGACTCAATTTCCGTCGCTGGAGTCCCCAACTCTCGCAGAATGTCCCTACCGGAACGCGTGGTGGACAGCCTGGCGAATTGCGCCCTCTCCTGAGCCTCCGCAATTTCTTCCAGCGTGTTGTGCATTCCGAGACGAAACAGTCTCTCCGAGCTTGTGTACATAGGGAGCCCGAGAGCTCTCTTGATGGCCTTCCTGATTAACGTGTTGAGCTTGTCACGCTCCGCTCTCTGCCAGTTGTGCATGGCTGCAACGTAGGTAAAGTGGCACATCACAAAGGCGTGCACCAGCCTTACGAGATTATCTTCCACAAGTCCCTGTTGCCGGTTGGCAACCCTCCTTATAAGTCTGATGGCATTGTCCGTTTTATTGGCGAGTCTTGTTACCGTCAGGTTATTGGAGCCGTTCGATTCTATAGTCATACCCAGAACCCGGAGGGAGTCCACCCTGGGGATGATGCAGCCTTCACCTGTTCTAAGAGTGATGCTGACGTCCTCTACTGGCTTCCAACCTTTCGGTTTGGGGCCCCTGCGCTTAGGCCTGTACAGCAGGAGTTCCGATTTCCGCGACGAGCACTGGTCTTCCGCACCGACGATGACGTTAATGTTTGAGGTAAGCATGTACGGTTTCCCCGGCACGAGCAGAATCTTGTTAGTTCTGTTGTTAGAATCCCCAGATGCAGCGACCGAGCGCCGGTGTATTGCGCATGGGAGGAGCTATCGGGCTTTTGCCGAGGCGGTGGCGCCATCTCTTGTGCGGCGCGGGAATCAGGCGCGTGTTTCCGAAGCGTTTTACTAAAGTGTTCTAGAAAGGGCTAGTGGGCTGACTGGAGGCCGTGCACTGACGCACTTTATGTCTCACCTGGTAGATGGCGCCACCACCACCTGCAATGTAAGCCACGCGTTGCTGCCCTCAGCGCGAAGGTTAGTTTGCCAGCGCTTCAAGCACAAACTACTCTTGTGAAACCCCTGTACATAGTCATTTTCGTTGCTTTTTTTTTCTTTTGCGTGAGCATATTCTTGCTTTGGCCGTCGTTCTGGCGCATGAAGTATCGCTAAACATGAGCGCGTCATCAGCGGGCACCGGATGCAATATATGCTGTAAACCGCCAGTTTTGTATTGCAGTAGCGAGCTCTCGCTTAAAAAAAAAAGATCTCGCAGTTTTATTGCGTTTAGATAATTAATTAATTTATGGGGTTTTACGTGCCAGAACCACTTTCTGATATGAAGCACGCCGTAGTGGAGGACTGCGGAATTTCGACCACCTGGGGTTCTTTAACGTGCACTGACATCGATTGCCTTTAGATAAAAAAGACTAATATTTTCATGCTAGCGTTTGTACTCGGTAGTCTCTTTAGTGAAGTCATACTTTCACTAAATAAAACAATATTACTACAAACTTAAGCACCTTACGCGCTCTCAGTTGATATATTTTCCTGAAAAGTGCAAGAAAATGTCTGGGAGTGCACAGCAGGAAAGACCTATCCTAATCATGCCCAAGAAATAAAAGACCGAAAGTAAGGGTAGACCATGCAATCAGATTTTGCTTCTTGAAGACCCCTCACATGTTGGAAATTATATTTGTGTAAGAAACTGCATGCAAACACCGCTATCAGTTGAGTGGAAAATTCAGTTAGCAATTCTGAAAGGTTCATTTGCACTCTTTTCTACAGAACTATTTGTCCGCACTCCTGTATTTAGAAAAATGAATTTGTAATGAAGGTGTGGAAAAATGTAGACAACAATCGTTCACGGAAATAAGTGAAAATTTTATTTGGTGGGGCAGCACAATGACCTTACTCCACAAAAGCCATGCGTATCAATCACTTTAATTTTTTTTTTTTTCAAAGTGAAAACAGATGGAAAAAAGCTTAAATAGCTTGAAGAGGGCCTTGCCCCATTTTGTACTTATCAGCGTGTGCGGCAAAAAGCATGTCTCCTAAAACAGCCCCATAGATGCTAGAAAAATACTCACAAAGAGACGCTAAATATTTTCAATAGCATACTTAGCATAGCATAAATTAAAAAAGTTCACAAAAGCACATGAATACTCAACACATATTGTTCACACAATAAGTAAAGACACTGAATCAGAAGAAATACTAAAAAAATGACAAATAATAGACACATTTCCATTCAAACACATGCATTTTTATACAGATCTACTGACGTTCTGGTAGATCAGATTAATCGCACTGTTGATGGTACGCCAAGGACCAAAGCCACCACTCACAATTGAATTAAGCAGAGTTGGCACTTATTCAAGGGTTTATTGCTATAGTATGCATGGCGAGTGGCAACATATACTATCTTGCTTGTTTTTCAAATCTTGCATTTTCTTGTATTTGGGTCAGTGAAACAGAAAAAGAATATTCAGAGAAGATTCATACTTCAAGTTTAACCTACACTTGTAAAATCTAAACGCAGGAACAATAATAAAATTTAAAAAATCTTCTATAGCAAGGAAAAAAATTAAGAGCAGCGGCTTATCTTTAAGTGCTTTGCTTTTTGGCGTTTGCCTGCTCTGTCTGTGTTTAGCCCCTTAACGTAAAAATGAAGTCGCGTAACAACATAGAATTGGATTATTTTTTGAGAGAGTATTGAGGCATGGCTTCGGCACCCAACCTCTTGCCAAAGCCTTGCTTTCACAATGGTCAGCACATCTAAAATGCTGTCTGCATGGAGTTCTTTACATGAAAAGCAGCCCGTGAACAAGTCTTGCTACCAATCTACATTATTCACAACTACAGGAACTGAAAAATGAAACGCATTGACGAAGCAATGCTCGGCCGAAAACCTGCAGCGACGACGAAACACAGCAGCAGCAGCAGCGGGGCGAAGGCGCGAAGGCTCCCATGATGATGAATTGTGGTCCTGCCCTTTGTAACGGGTAGGCAGCTGTCAAGTGCCTTAACCAAAAAAAAAAGGAAGAAAGAAAAAAAATGTGATAGACACACACATAACGAAATGTCACGTTTGCAACAGCCAGCCAGTGTCTCCTTTCAGACCGGCTACATTGACATTGTCTGAACGTCTACATTGTCTGCGCGTCGGCATTGTCTGCGCGTTCTGCGCCACCACTCCACCAATCTCTGTTTTGTAACGTCGACGGCTCTGGCCACCGCTGTGTTCGCCGTATCTCCTCGGAATCCCAGTGCCAGCGGGAAAGTGGTGCCCTCTCCGTGACCCGGGCACAGGTCAGCGCAGCGGAGGACGAGGTGTTCTGTGGTCTCCTCCTCAACGCCGCATATTCGGCATATGGCCCGGGCCACGTCCACAGATGTGTCGAACCTGCGACGGTATGCCAATGTACGCAGAGCTCCTGCACGTGCCTCAAAAAGGAGTGCACTGCCACCGCTGTTATCATAAAGGGGCTCCGTGCCAATGTCAGCCTTGTGAGTGCGGTATGTGAGCAGTGTGGATTTATTTTCCATGGCACGCCGCCACTGCTCCGTCTCCTCCTCACACACCTGCGTCTTCGCGGCATGGGCCCACTTGTACATCTTGTCCTCAATCACAGGTTTTGCAGAGAAGCCAAACTTTCTTTTCAGGTTGCCCAGGCGCCTGCACCACTGCGTTTGTGTGCCGGTTAGGCTCGCATATCTGAACAGTCGCCTGGGCCACCGTTCGTCGTCCATGAGTCGCAGGCGTCCTTCGTATGTAGCCTTACTTCTCGCCTCGCGCGCCTCAAATGAGGACCATCCCAGGTCACCCTGAATGGCCTCTATGGCGACACGCCCGTGGCATCCAAGGGCCATGCGGCCCACCTCCCGTTGGCCACGCTCCAGCCACTGCCTGGTTGTCGCACTGAGGCACAGTATGGCATTGGCAAATGTGAGGCCTGGGACGTGAACAGCCTTCCACAAGTCGCGGATGAGGAGGAAACGGTTGCATCCCCATAGGCTTTTCCGGCGCAGCACGTTTGCTGCTCTCCGCGAAGTCTTGCGCAGATTTTCTTCATGCAACCACAACAAGTCACCAGAGGTGCTCAATACCACCCCGAGGTACCGATATTCAGTGGCCCATTGTATCTGATCTCCTCCTGGCAGGTATATGTCGGCAGTAGGGTAGGAGCCTGACAACTGTAGCGCAGCAGACTTCTTTGCATTGAAGGCCAGGTCCAGGTGGTACAGATGGGTCGCAGCGAGGGTGACCAGTTGTTGCAGGTCCATTGGGCTTTCGGCTAGCAAGACCAGGTCGTCAGCATAAACTAAACCCGGCAGCTTCCAAGTCACGGACATTCCATCGTACAGGTGGGTGAATGAGAAGCCGATTGCTGACGATGGTAGCGCCGCCACGCGGGCACTCAGGAAAACGAAAACTCGTTTACATTTCTTGCGCCGCGGCGACGTACCCTCTCCCCGGAGAGTGGGCTCACTACCATAAGCGTGCGCAGGGTTGCCCTTCAGGGGGGGCGAAGGTTCGTCGCAGCGCCCCCCCTCCCTATTATGTCAATGTATGCGGCTGCCTTTGCGCCCCCCCTATCGCCCCCCCCTACAATGTATAGGGCTGACTTTGCGCCCCCCCCTTCTCGCCCCCTTTGCCCCCCCCCCCTGCGCACGCCTATGCTCACTACCCAATATTCTAGAACACTATAGTTTTACAGCGAAAGCTGTTATGAGATCATTTCACCGGCCGTTTTTGGCGCCGTAGTTGTCCGCCGCCGCCGCCGGTGTCCGTAACCAGTATTGCTCGAAATAAGAAAAAAAAAAACGAAATAAGAAAAAATTCCAGGATGGAACGACGTTCGAACCTGGGCCCTCTGCGTGTGAGCCCAGTATTCAACCTCTGAGCCATGCCGGTGCTTGAAACTGCTTTGCAAAAAGGTCCTATACAGGCTTCATGTCGGGAAGGAACCACATTAGCACATGCAATATAGCGTGGTAGAAGAGTAAAATAAGCACCAAGCGTCGCACAACGGGAATTCTGTATCCAGGCGTCACACAATGCGAATTGCGCAACGAGTAGGTTGTTGAATGCTTCCAACCCATTACAAAGGGCTCTGCCATAATTCTTCGTCGTCATCAGGCACAGCATCAACAAAGAGCGCATAATGGCTTGCATGAGTTTAGCAGGTACCACGGCTCTCCGTAGAATTACGAAAAATGGCACAGTGCCTGCTGCCCTACTTCTCAAAAATTAGAATGATTTATAGCATAGTGGGTTCCTCGCAAGTGCACTTGTATTGGTTGCCAAGGAAGCCCATAAGCGTATGATCCATTTCCTCGGGGTCTCAGTAAAGTTCTTCGCCCCCCCCCCCCCGTCTCTCCCCCACGTCAACGTACGTTATACATCATGACGGGAGAGGGAAATAGCGACCGGGCGTCAGCCAATGCAAATTACATAACTGGTGGGCCGTTTAAAGCATCCAGCCCACTACAAAGGGCTGAGCCATAATTCTTCATCGTCATCAGTCGTCGCGTCAACAAAGTGCACATAATGCCTTACAGACGTGTAGCTGTTGCCTCGTTTCTCCGCATAATGACGAATAATGGCTTAGTAGGTGCTTCCCAACTTCACAAAAATTGTGATTTATGGCGTAGTGGGTACCTTTCTAGTGTACTTGTATTGTAGCCCCAAGAGAGCTTACAACGGGCGCTAGAAACGCCGCTCTTCCAGCTTTCGCTGTGACTGTGCTGCGGTTTCAGCGCAGGCCTGGCATTTTTTTAGCGATTTCAAGTTAATCGTTGCTATTACTTCTTGGTTTTTCTGTCCATTATATTATTTTAGACTTTGTTCGTTCAGTTTAACCCGGTTTTCAGCATTGATAGCCATTGTTATGACCTGTATTGAGCGCTTTACTGTGAGCGTGATCACGCCACGTGAGATGCATGGATGGACGACAAGCCGGGCCCCTACAGTGCTCCGCACTTAAAAAGTTACTCGGCACGTCCTCAGCTGAGGTAGGCATGTCTAAGATAGGGAATCGGTCGGGTTCATGAGGGAGAGAAAGGTATACTATGTATTCGCAGGTGTCAGACTCGACTTGTGGAGGTTAGGCAGGGGAAGTGTTTTAAGCCATGAATGGTAGTTGGAAGCGCAAAACACACAAAATGGTTTTAATCGCTGCGTAATCTGGGAACATATCAGAGAGACCGCAAATATTGTACAGACACGCGTCCCAATATCTTCTACCCCGTGGTACTAGCACGTAAAAACATCCTGAAGACACCAGAAATATGGCGGCCATCATTAAAGCGCGATTGGAAGGCTTTGCTTACCAGCAAAAACCCTGGGGACTAGATCGCCTATAAAGTAATACATATGGTCAGGCCACCCTCGTGGGCCAGGCTGTGGGCACAGAGCTATTGTTGCTTGAAGTAAGAAGACCTCTTACCGAGGGTAACAGCCCGGTCGCAAGAGTACTCTTGCGACCGGGCTGTTACCCTCGGTAAGAGGTCTTCTTACTTCAAGCAACAATAGCAACTAGTAAAATTTATTCCTCATCCTCTTAAACGTCATCTCCCGCGCACTGGGTTGTCGACAGCAGCCACAGTTAATAGGGAGTTTTAGCTTGTAACGTATACTTCTTTACGTTACCGTGTTACCGGATACCGGATGGCATCTGCGCATGCGCGAACCTTTACGGAACGTACACTACTCGCTGGATAGGCTTTACGTTTATGGCCCTATCTCGCAAATCTACCTTCGTTCGTGACTAGTCGCGATATCCGCTTCGCGGAGACTCCAGCCGCCGAGTGAAAATAAGCC
>NC_051184.2:43580017-43721768 GCF_013339695.2 Rhipicephalus sanguineus | reverse complement strand
GTAATAAGAGGTCCGTTTTCAAACGAGCGGGGGAAGGGGGGGGGGGTTATTTTGCACATGCAGTTTGCCCGCAATACGCTCTCGATTCTGTTCTCATTCGTTTGTAAAGCACTTCGCTTAATAACACGTGTAACTTAATTAGAGCGTCGCGCGTGTACGCCACACCAAACCTGAATTCAGCGCTGTTTTCTTGTCTTCCAAATCCTTCGAACTTTTTTTGTTCTTTTTTCTGAGACACGTGCCTACGGCCATTTTCGCATGCAGTACCCTCCCAATTCCCCTTCGGGACGTTGCGAACAAATAAATTCTGCTCGCAAGTGAAATTTTAAAGCAAAGTCATAGCGAGGAGTCAATTAGCGGCGAAGAGATTAGATTGCGAGCGGATTACTTTGGTTCAGTGTGGGAAACAAGTGGGAAAGATAAAAGCCAGCATCTAGTCGAATCCACGGCATTGTGACTTCGTCTATGCTCGACCCCCCGCTGTGTTGGCGCAGTGTCAAACGCCTTTTAACGCAGTTAGTAAAAGCCAACGCCGATTACGATCGGCGCCTGGGAGAAGAGACCGAGAGATGTCACGAAGAAATAGAAAAGAGCGAGGGAATATTTAGTCGACACTTAACGCGCAGATGCTGTTCGAGCATGAATCAGACCCGCTTCAAAATGTTTACGAAAAATGTCGCGTCAAACTACGCATACAACGAAGACTGTCAGCATATATGCCACACGCTTCGAAGACCGGTTCTCCGATGTTGACCCGAAAGTCGCTGGTTCGATCCCGGCCACGGTGGGCGCATTTCGACCGACTCAAAATGCTATAGGGGCCCTTGCACGTAGAGACCAGATGGTCGAAATTTCCGGAGCCCTCCACTGCGGCGCGGCTCATAATGATATCGTGGTTTTGGAACGTAAAAACCCACAAGATATTGTTATTACACTTCGTTAAAGAGAAAAGTAGAGCGTGTAGCCGTATAGAGAGGACATGCGCTTCTTTTTTTTTCAGCAACCACATCATTCGGCAGCACACAAGGCCATAAATTCAGTGACGATCGTTAACAGTTTAAGCTCTGTACTACATCTCGTCAATTACTTTATTAAAATTCGCCAGTAATGACATTTCCGGCACGACGTACCGATAAAGTGCGTGCGCATGTAAGAGTTGTTACGTAATCATAGTAGTTTATGTATATGGTCAGAAAAATACACCTGGTGCGCTGTTGCGACCTTATTCCGCGGGCCCCAGGCTGTTGTGAACAGCAGCAGCAGCAACAACAACAACAACAACAATTAACAACAACAAAGGTATCACGAGAAAATGGAAGCTATACCTCATTCCACAATTCCACAAGTGCAAAAGCAACCGCGTTCAAGCTGGCTGAAAAAAAGACAAAAAAAAACTAAAACGTGTAAACTCGTGCACACATCGGGCCATTAAGGCGAGCAGTTTACGGCCGCTAAACATCGATCTTCAGCTCGTTAAGACTTCAACTTCGTTATTTGTCTAAGATAAGAAAAAAAGCCGTAGGCCCCTCAGAACCGGTGTGTTCACTCGGCTGTGAAGGGAAGGCTGCTGGGAGGAACGCGAAATAAAAAAAAAAACGAAAACAAAAATATCGCGTAGATCTCAAAGCGGCATCGAGCGAGCACCACGAGTGGCGTATAGGCAGAAGTTTTGTTACGGTGAGGACACGTCCTTGATCCGAAGTGGGGGCCGGGCAGGCAAGTGTGGTCGAGTGTGACTTTAGGAGGGGCACTTCGGTAGGAGCACGTGCAACTCCCCCCCCCCCCCCCCCCCCCCGCCTACGCCACTGAGCACCACACGCGTGTCACGCGCACCCGTAAATATGGCATAAACGTCGCGTCCCACGAGTCGACGCGCACAAACAACTCGACATGCAGCAGGCGTCGTCTCATCGTTCGAGGACCACAAGAACCCCAAGGGTCCGCTGCGCGTATGGTATACTTAATAAGGTCCGTGACATCTATAGCGACCACGCCATATGCGTGGACGGCAACACACTCGCTGCTGCTGGTGCCCTCGATACCACGAAGCAGCTGCCGCCCGCGGCTCGCGAATGTGACGTCCGAAGGCCATATATATATATATATATATATATATATATATATATATATATATATATATATATATATATATATATATATATATATATATATATATATATATATATATATATATATATTGTAACGAAGAGGAAGTACTCTGGCGCAGAGGCAGCATCATCGAGTGTGCAGCAGAGGCTCGAGCTAGCGAACTGCTTTCGGTGCATTGCGCGACCAGCGACCAGCTACACACTCAATAAATCGCCTTTATATTTGGTGGACGAGAAGAGACGATGTCCACGGGTCATTGCGTTGCTCCACAGCAATGTTGTCGAAGTCAAGAGATGACAATGTGCTCTCACATGCGGAGTCAGCAGTGGCCGTCAGGGAGAGAGGGGAACGGGAAAGCGCGTCCGCGTCAGCATGCTTCCGTCCTGAACGATAAACCACGCGTATGTCATAGTCTTGGATTTTCAACGCCCAGCGAGCAAGGCGGCCAGAGGGGTCTTTTAACGTCGAAAGCCAGCACAGCGCATGGTGGTCGGTCACGACGTCAAAAGAACGGCCATATAAATATGGGCGAAACTTGCCAAGCGCCCATACGATGGCCAAACACTCCTTTTCTGTGACGCTGTAGTTGGTCTCTGCCTTGGTAAGTGTGCGACTCGCGTATGCCACAACGTACTCTGTGTGGCCAGGTTGACGCTGTGCGAGCACAGCACCCAGGCCTACACCGCTGGCATCGGTATGGAGCTCAGTTGGAGCTTGAGGGTCGAAATGGCGAAGAATGGGTGGCGTCGTGAGAAGCCGTCGCAAGGTGGTGAAAGCTTCGTCGCAGGCAGGGGACCACGATGATAGATCTTTACTGTCGCCGATGAGTTGTGTGAGAGGTGATATGATGGACGCAAAGTTTCTAACGAATCGCCGGAAATAAGAGCATAAGCCAATGAAACTGCGCAGCTCTTTGATTGTAGTAGGTTTAGGAAACGCAGTGACAGCGCGCAATTTCTCGGGATCCGGGAGAATGCCGTCCTTGGATACAACGTGGCCTAGAATGGTGAGTTGACGCATGGCAAATCGACATTTTTTAAGGTTTAATTGCAAACCGGCGTTGGTCAAGCAAGTAAGGACTTGCTGAAGGCGGCGCAAGTGTGTTTCAAAGTCAGGGGCGAAGACCACGATGTCATCGAGGTAGCACAGGCAGATCTTCCATTTGAGACCACGCAGAACGTTGTCCATCATTCTTTCGAACGTAGCAGGCGCGTTACAAAGTCCGAAAGGCATGACGGTGAATTCATACAATCCGTCTGGCGTAACAAAAGCGGTTTTTGGGCGATCGGCCTCCGCCATCGGCACCTGCCAGTAGCCTGACCGCAAATCTAACGAGGAAAAGAATTCGGCACCCTGTAAACAGTCCAGAGCATCGTCAATGCGCGGTAGTGGATAGACATCCTTCAGCGTGATCTTGTTCAATCGCCGGAAATCGACACAAAAACGGATAGAACCGTCTTTCTTTGTGACGAGTACTACCGGAGACGCCCATGGGCTCTGTGAAGGTCGAATGACGCCTCGGCGGAGCATGTCATCGACATGGTCGGCAATGACGCGGCGTTCCGTAGCGGAGACGCGATATGGACGTTGCCGCAGCGGTGAGTGAGAACCAGTGTTGATGTGGTGTTCGACTGCTACGGCACGACCTAGAGATGTTTGTGCAACGTCGAAAGAAGGGCGGTAGTGGTGAAGGATGGTGAGAAGCTGTGATCGCTGCGAAGGTGTCAAATCTTCGGCGATGAATGGTCGAAATACATCTGTAGATGCTGGGTCAGGCGCGGAGAGGGCACCCAGTTCACAGACGGCCGTAGAAGACACCTCATCGGGGACGGGAATGATTCGTGAGGAGTTGACCGTCTCGACGTGGCCAAGGCATTCGTGACAAAACAAGGACAGCGGTGATGAGTGATGATTATAAATGGGCATCGTGGTGAAACCTTCGACAAGGTCAAGAGCAGCAAAAGGCAACGGAAGGTCTCGTCGGGTAACGAAGATGTGGGATGGCGTGAAGAAGACCGTCCCGTCGGATATGGCGCTGCACGAGACTGGTACCAATGCCGAAGAGCCCGGAGGGATGTAGGTGTCGTCATGCACGACAAGTTTAGCGGTAGATTGAGGGTCAACGGAGGCTGGGTCATCGAGTAAGCATAATTCAACCTCAGCCCGAGCACAGTCGATTACGGCGTTGTGGCGCGACAGAAAGTCCCATCCTAAGATAATGGCATGGGAGCACGATGGAAGAACGATGAACTCTATTGTGTACAGAACGTCCTGAATGGTCACACGGGCTGTACAGACTGCGGTCGGTTGAATGGGCTGAGCGCTGGCTGTACGAAGCGACAGTCCGGAGAGAGGCGTCGTGACTTTACGAATTGCGCGGCAAAATCCAGCATCGATGACAGAAACAGCAGCACCGGTATTACAAGAGCGACTGTAGCGACATCTTCGACAAATACATCAATAACATTGGCAGGACAAGAATGAGGACTTGGGCAAACCGAAACGTGCGCAGTTCTTGCCTCGGGAACTGCGTCGTCTAGTTTCCCTCGTCGGTAGGTGCGGGCCGTCGACGCATAGGAGAAAGCGAGCGGCGGCGGGGAGAGGGCGAGCGAAGATGTTCCATTCTGGCGCGGCGATCAGCCTGGTAGCGAGCTTGCGCTGGTGCGGAGGGAGCGTAATGCGAGTTCGAGTCAAATTGGAAGTAGGGCTCTCGGGGGTTGTCATCAATGGCTTGAACCCGGCGGCGGCAGTACCTTGCGACGTGTCCGGGGCATCTACATGCGAAGCATATCGGACGATTGTCGAGCGTGCGCCACGGGTTGGCGGCGGCTGTACTGACCCAGTGAACAGGAGGTGGGTGGTAGTTCAGAGGATGCTGGAATGGTGGTGCAGGTGCTTTGCGAGTGGGCATGGCAGCAACCGCAGCGTATGTGAGTGGAGCAGCCACAAGGTTTTGCTCGCGGGCAGCTGGCAGCGCCTCAGCGACCTCTCCTTGAATAACGCCACGGAGGGACGATGGTAGTGTCGTGGTAGGTTCCTGAGTGAAGGGCACCAGAGAGAGCTGTCGCGCGACTTCTTCGCGGACAAAGGCTTTAATTTCAGCTATCAGCGACGTGTTGTCGTGGCCGTTGGTCAGACTCGACAGTGATGCCAAATCGTGTGCGGGAGGACGTCTTGTCAGAGCTCGCTGCTTCCGCAATTCATCATAGCTCTGGCACAAGCTAATAACGTCGTTGACTGTGATCGGGTTCTTCGCCAGCAGCATCTGAAAAGCGTCATCATCAATCCCTTTCATTATGTGCTTGATTTTGTCAGTTTCCGTCATGGCAGCGTTCACGCGTCTGCACAGGTCGACAACGTCTTCGATATAGCTGGTGAACGTTTCACCTGTCTCTTGTGCGCGTGTGCGCAAACGCTGCTCGGCTCGGAGTTTTCGGACGGCGGGTCGGTCGAATACTGTCGTAATTGACGTTTTGAACAGCGGCCATGTTCTGACGTCTCCCTCGTGGTTCTTGAACCAAAGACTGGCCACGCCCGCGAGATAGAACGACACGCGTGTCAACTTGTCCGCGTCCGTCCATTTGTTTAGAGCGCTCACCCGTTCAAAGGTCGACAGCCAATCTTCAACGTCGTTGTCGTCTGTTCCGCTGAAGATTGGAGGCTCTCGCTGCGGAACAGTGCCAGGACAGGTGGCAGGTGGCGATGGAAGCGTCTGCTATATATATATATATATATATATATATATATATATATATATATATATATATATATATATATATATATATATATATATATATATATAGAGAGAGAGAGAGAGAGAGAGAGAGAGAGAGAGAGAGGGGGGGGGGGGGGCGATAGCGCGTCAACGTCGCATCATCTCGGAGGCTTGCTGCAGGGTGCAGAAGACGTGATGTGCAAACCGGCACTCGAAAGCACGTTCCCATTGCGCGGGAACCATAAGGAGGTCGAGGAGCTATCAAGTTATGCCGTCTGAAATAAGTCATCGGCTCTTCACATCGACACGATTCATTCGGTGACGCCGCGGCCCCACTTCCATGTACGCCAAGTGTAAACAATTAACTTCAATCTTCGTGGGAGCTCAATCTTCGTAGATTGATTTCCCGTCTAAATAACCGCGCCGACTTTCCGTCTTAAGGGAGCGAGAGGCGCAGATTAGAGGAATCGAGTTCGCCTTACGTATGGAATATTCAATAACCGCGACTCCGTATATCAATATATATATATATATATATATATATTATATATATATATATATATATATATATATATATAATATATATATATATATATATATATATATATATATATATATATATATATATATATATATATATATATACACTCCAAGGATGCGTAGAAGGCGGCATGTTAAACGATGTGCTAATCGCTTTTTGCCTATCCATCTATCTCTCACTCCGATGTATTTCGTATAAATTTCAGGTGTTCATTACGTGTATTCTGTTTATAATCCACTCCTGTAATCGCCTAGTGGCAGCACTGGGCTGACAGTATGCACAGATGAAATGAAACACTCTGTTAATTAGCGAACACTATTGGCGTAGGCACACATTCGGCAATGCAACCATCCATGCACAAATATAAATGATTTCTAAAGAGCGTGTGCGTGTTTATGACAATTGCCTCGCACCAGTAGCGTAGCCAGGGGGTGGCACACCGGGCCCGTGACCCCCACCCCCACCCCCGATTTTTTTTTTTTTTTGCCATGGCATACAAAGCACAAAATGACACTCGATCACATGTGCCTGCCCGGCCCCTACTTCAGATCAAGAAGCTCCCCCCCTCCCCCAACAAAAAAAAAAAGAAAAAGATTTGTGCCTACGCCCCTGCCTCGCACATGCTGCGACTGTCTCAGGTGCGCAAACACAGAAATCAATTTCGCTCCGCGTGAAACTGCCTGTAACAGCCTTGCGATAAAATTCGCGTGAGTGTGCACAATGCGTACTATAATTTACGTGCAAAGCTTCCGTTTCGCGGAATTTCATGATCTCGCAAATTTTGAAGGGGTGGGGGGGGGGGGGGGGCGAGAACGAGATAGTTGTAAACCATGGACACGCGAGTGCGACACCGTGTTTATACGTAAATGCCGCGCGGTGTCGTTTTATTGGCTGACGTGTAAGTCATTGCGGCTATACGACTTAAGATTTAAACTTTTCGCTTAATTTTTGTACCACATAAAACGATGCACCGACACACGCGGAAGGTTGCAACGTCAACGCGAAATCTCCTTTCCTTTACACTTCCCCTGTATGCGTTTAATCTTTCGCGTCTGCAGAGATTTCAAGCCCACTTACATATATGTGCCTACGTGTCTACGCGCTAGTGCGGAGACACATTGGCACAAGGAACTTACAGCAGCTGACCCGCTCGTTTTGCGACGAGATCGTTAAAGTTATTTCAACGTATTGGAAAGACAGTTACGTATATGGATGATGGAGCGCTTCTATTGACTTTATCTCATCTTCAATAGAACATCTACTTGGATTCAACTGAACATCGTACGTTGCTTATGTATGAGTCGCTGCGATGCGGCACGGGTCTGAAAGACGCACAACAATCGTATAAAAGGCAACGTGACGCCGACCCTGAACTGGCGCCTCGCTTTATCTGTCGGAGTACACGTGGCTTTGGTCAAGCGCTCAGGCGTTGCAGAAAACACTAAACGTAAGCCACCTGAAGCTACAACCCCATAAGACAAGCGGTCAAGCATTGCAAAGAACGCCACACTGATGGCGTGGCATCGAACGAAGGTGTCGTACACATATACAGAAACGAGATAGCCCAGCTTGTTAGATCGGCGTCCTATATCTGCCGTGCTGCTAGCACACAGTGAACCGCGTCAAAACAAGCATCGTTTCGGGCGTCTCAAGGAACCACCAACAAATGAGATACCGGAACGGCTATAGTGAGGAAAGGCCGGACGGTATTAGGAGATATATATGCCGGGTTGTTGAACTCTCGCTGGCATCGTAAAGGACGGCATGATTCCCAGGACATAGCACTTCCGTGCTAAACGCTTAGCGTCGAAAAAAATATATCTAAACGACAAAGCGACGCACGGAGGTTAGCCCTTATTTTCTCTTATGCATGCCAGTTGTTCGGGCGGTCAACGGGAGAGGGCGCGAGCGTCGCGTCCTCCCGCACGCACGGGCTCTAGTGCATAGTGTCCCATACGCGTCGCGTGGCGACTTAATTGCCCCCGTGCGATTACCGCGCTTGATAGCGAGTGTGCGCATACAATGTACACGAGAGCGCTGCTCGGCACCTTACGCGGGGTCAACGCCCTTGAGCGAAATGTGAGCAGATTTATACCCTATTGTTATAAGAACGACGCTTATCGTTGCGCACATAAGACGGGCATCTACAGCAATAACAGAAGCGAGAGTCCTAGTTAGATTGTCGCCTATAGAATGACCGAATAATTTTGTTACATTAAAGACGTGAGAATAATGCGTGGTGAGTCCATTCATGAACTTAAGAAAGCGCGACGTCTGGCTGCGAGAAGCAGGCCAATTCTTATTATCCAAGCGTCCGCGTTTATGAACGCGGAAAGGTACACAAAAGGAAGAGCCTTGAGAACGTTTGCTTGGATGCCAAAGCACGCGCCGATATGTGGTCGTCGCGTTTTCCTTGAAGTCCACGGCAGGTGACAAAAAGCTGGAAGTTGGTGTATGCACTTGCAAAGATTGTTTCGCTCAGCAAGAGACGTCAGTGTCTTAGAATATTAGTTCGTGAACAGAAGAGAAGCGGTAGCTTTACTTATATGTAATGCCCTTCTCACGCGACAAATCTTACGTCATTTACAACGAATGACGCACGTTCGTAATGTAATTTTGTTTTCTGTCACACGGCAAAACTACGTGTAATGCCATTCCACAAAAACTTAAAATCTTAAAATCTTAAATGTCTTACAGTGCACGCAGATGGGCACAAAGCGAAGAATAAACAAGACACAGCGCTGACCTCAGCTGATTTTAGGTCGAGTTAATTCAAGCAGCTCATACGGACCCGATACGGCACTGATTGCGTAGTCACGATGCTAGGAAACATCCAAAAAAGATCGCTAATGACATGTCTTTCAATCTATGATATTAAGGATCGTTTGTTTAGTTAAAAACGGAATTTGTTCCCATACTCCGTCATATCGTCGACCATGTTTATCGTTTGGATCTTGAATTGATTTTATTTGTGTTGTGTAGCTGTGGCAAATTGTGTAAAACGACCAAGCATATATCGTCACAGCAACTTTTTTTATTATTATTTCTGAAGACTATTACTTCGACTATGTACACGTCTTGAATACTAGCTTCGTCAGCTTCCCTCATCTCTCCGAGGTCACGCCACAGAAGGCTGTATTGTGTGCATAATTGTCATTTTCAAATAACATTTGCTTTTTTTTTTGTGCGACAGCACGCTAAGAAATTGACGTTTTTACTTAATGCTATTTTATGGAAATGGCATTAAATTTTCCGTGTGACAAGGGCACAAGTCGGTCTATGGTTCGCGCTTCTGAATACCTCTCAGGTGAGCCATTGTGTGTACGCTGATTTCTTATTCAAAGTCACTAAGTCTATTGCTTTGCTTTTCTTAATTTTTTAACGGTTACGCTTCTAAAGTGCTCGTTTCAACTTCCACATTATATATGTCGAGTCTCTAGCTCGCGGTAAGTGAATTTTCAAGGGCTGCTGAGGCGGCCTTGTCGGTTTGTTTACAAATGACTCGGTGATATTACTGTGCGAACCCTCTAGCATATTAATTTCAACAGGTGTTTCGCAAATTTCACCCTGCTCTGAGACCCGCGATGCGATTATGAGGCACGGTCATTGGTGTAGCCAGGGAGGGAGATGTCGACATCCTCCCCGGAAAATATTAATTTTACATGCGTATATTACACGTCCATATACAAACGGGCGCAGTAACATACATAAAAGGTGGCTGATCCCCCCCCCCCCCTTTCCCTTTCCCCTTCCCTGTGCAAGGTGTAGTGGGGGAAGGAGAGGGGGGTGACAGAGAAGTGAATTCGACAACCTGCGGTTCTTCAAAACACTCCCATAAACACAAAGACGCAAAATGTGCCTTGCATTTCCGTATAACGAATACAGATAAGAGTTGTTATTCAGTGTAACGAAGTAAGTAAAAAATTGTCTTGCTGCCGTAAAGTGTATATTTACTGGTACATAAAGTGTTCTCTTCTCACTACAAAGGTAAAATGTATACGTATACACGTTTATAATGAAGATGGAACATAACAAACCTACTTTTGTGTCAGGTCCAACTTCGATATGGCATAGTCCAGACGCGTAGCAAAAGGCATTATTGCCTGTATTGCATCGCACATAGACTGTTCCAAGAGTCTTTAAAATTTTTCTTCTCCATGCAGCGTTTCAAGCGGAACAACCCGACTGCCTTGTCCATTGACTCGCATCAACTCTGGGTGGGAATGCGGAGTGGAACCGTTCACACCATCGACATGAAATCGAATCCATCCAAGACTGTCCAGGTAAACCAATTTCATTGCTTGCCAACCAGTTACCTTATTTAAAAAATGGCGGCCGACTGTCAGTCCTGCTTAAGAGACAGGTTACGACTGATAGAAAAGAATCTACTCCATTTCTCCCCTTTGTGCAACAACAAAGAGGGAATAAATAGTAATGCAGAAGTTAATGAATGCATCATAAAGTCAGAGTTAGAGCACGTACACGGAACGTTCCGGCTACCTTTTTTTTTGTTTTGTTCTCTCTTTTTTGTCTTTTTCTTTCTTCCTTTCAAAATCGCAGACTGTGGAGGCATCGCATTGAATGCTTCCTTCATGCAGTCGTTTCCAGCCACGGCCAGCATAATAGAATTTTCCGTTCACGGTACGCCGAATAAACGGACCAAATATGTGAACACAAAACGCGTGCGGACTTGATTATACCACAGTCTGATCTCGAACCGGCTGCGCAAACATTTGGAACGTTTTCAAACTCAGGGCCGTTTCATGCCCATAGAATCTCGCAGCGTGCAGCATGTTTTGCTCGTGTTGGCTGCTATGTACGAGGAGCTTGCAACGAGCAAGGTCTATTGTAAGAGCATCGCAGCGGACAACACCTGGATTGGTGCTAGCTTTCGAATATCAAGATCACGCCTTGGGCGATGGAAAGTTTGCGCGACCTTATTACCTTATACTGCTATACGGGATAACTTAACGTCCGCTTGTGTTGGCCAAACAGTTGCAATGACGGTTAAATTACGGTCAATGTATAGGGTAGGTAGGTGGGTAATATCGACTATAGCGTTGACTACATAATGGCTAATGTCGGCTAGTTTCAAATAGACAAGGAATAGTGCGTTGGCTGTTTTGGGTGAACAATGGAAACTTCCAAATCGTTGGTCACAACAGCGACTCCACCGGGAAAGTTGGAAACCTAAACGCATCGCGATGGACACGACAACACAGGCACGTGAGCCGAAGTGTTAACTGTTAAACTCTGTACTGCAGGTCTCGAGCTCTGCCACCGCAGTGCACAGTTCAACTATTTCTAATCTGTATAGAAAGTAGTATCTATGCGGGCGCTTATCCCTCTTCCTACACGTTTGTCTTGGAGACGACACTGTCTGTCGAATCCCGGTTCTATCTCGCTGAAAGATAAAGACCGACTGACCGAGCGACCTGGGTCCACACAAAGTGCGGCGTATACAGAGTGCTGATATCGCGCCCGTCTCGAGGTCAGGTGAAAGTGCCTTCTGGAAAGTGCCTATTTGATAAGATGGTGCTCTCCGCAACGCCACGGCTTATTCCGTCAAGGCAAGCGACGGCGGCGTCCTTTCTTCCACGCGGAAGAAAACGCAACCGCGTTAACGGTCACGGTTGTCCGTTGGGGGTATACGATAAGGAGAATGCAAACATGCTTCAATGGGGCCACGGTTTATCGATGGCACATGTATTCGAAATACTGCGCAAGCTCCAACGCTGTCACAGATCAACAGATCTGGCAATGCTTGCGCGTAGATTATTACTCCGTCAAATTTGCGTTTTCGTTAAATGGTACGACAAAAATGGTGGCTTTAACCTGTGAGCATCCGTAGGAAGTTTGGCCCACTGTTCAAGCGGTTAGTACACGAGAAATAGAGCATCGAACGCGTTTATTCGAAGGTCGCACGTTCGGTCCCTGTCGGCGGCAAGTCATCTTTTCGTCCACTTTAATTTCTCCTCATTTATATCACAAATACTACAACTAACAGCACTCATTAATGTTGTGTCTAACAAAGCAACACGAGCCCTTAAAATTTCCCTGCTTACGCATCAGTAACGTAAAAACGTATACCTCACCAAGCGACACTCATTTGGTGTAATTGCAGACTCAATAATTGTTTGGGTTATCCGTCCCAAAAACACGATATGTCTATGAGGGACGCCGTATCAGCGGGCTCCGGAAATTTCGACAACCTTGGGTTTATTTAACGTGCACCCACATCTAAGTACACGGGCCTCTAGCACTAATTTCGCCTCCATCGAAACGCGCCAGGGATTCCATCCACCGACCCTGGGGTCAGCAGTCAAGCACCATAACCACTGTATAGACAACAGCGACGGATGTAACTGCAGGCTCGGCACGTTGATATTCATTCGCAGATTTTGAAACAAGTTCGATTCCAGCTTCCTTTTTTATTTTTCTGCGTTAAACTTCGGTCACTTTTTTTTTTCTTAAATAGCTATAACGGCTACCGTCGTAGTGTAATTGCATCATTGCTTCCCTATCACGTTTCGCTGCCTGTCCCACTTTGTCATCATTATCTAATAATAGTTAAAGATCCCAAAAGAATCTTTAAACGTTAATAAATAATGAAAACATGTAACAGTCAACATCAAATTATGGGGTGTGACGTCTTGAAACTGCGCAGCCGGTTATGTGGAACGCTACAAAACCACCTGGGCTTCGTTGGCACGCACTCAAAGCACGGCACCCCAACGTCTCTGCATTCCGCCCTGGTTGGAATTCCCGCATGTGGGAGTCGAACCCACGTCATTTAAGCAGTGGGACGCCATATATATATAGCCACTGAACCGGAGCGGTGGCTGAGACGTTCTCAAAGCACGTACCAAAACTAAGTCCCTTTATTTGGGACAGCTGTCCTCTGCGCGCCATTAATTATTCCGAGCACGCGTGCCATGGCTAATGGCACATAAGCGAGCCGGACTTCTTCGCGCGTTATTAAACTGAGCACGTACGAACCGAACGCTCGTTTTATTTACGTATTCGCATGCGAACGCTTGGCATGCGAACAAAAAAACTATAAACATGTATGCATTCCTTTCTAAAAACACAGCGCGAATTCCATATGCCTTGCGTGCGATTCTTGCGCACTTGATGATGAGTTTTACGTGGAATTCATGTACATAGTGCATGAATAATACGGATGGCAACAGAAAAATATACGGAATCAATCAGTCAAAGGTGTCAGCTGTTGCAGAGGCGAGGGGGGGGGGTATCTCCCCCCCCTCCCCCCTGTATTGCTTCAAGGAGTAGCAATTCGGGGGGGGGGGGGGAGGTGGAGATGAGTCCGAAGCCAAGCATTCTCAATTTTACGGGCTGAATTTTTTTATAAGCACGGTGTATACTGCTAGAGAGTGCACTTTGGGTAAATAAAGTACAAATTTTATTAGCTCTATGATTTATTTTTGCGTGCGCCTCCCTGAAGGTACTTCATCTTGCAACCCGACCCCTTGCGGGAAAGTATGAAAGCCACGCCCCTGGAATTTCTGTATTACGCACATGAACCGTTTCAATGTGGATTGAGTGAATATGTCTGTCCATAGGAGTAACAGTGTAACATTAGTTAAGCGGGCTCTTCTGCTGGAACAAGAATGGTCTATCAAGGCACAAGCAACAAATTCGTGCTTGCAAACAGAAGACGAATACTGGGATGGTAAAATCAAATAGCAAAGTGGAGAGTTTTCAACTGCATAACACAAAGCAAAGCCAAAGATTCAACGTACGCGCAAAACCTAATACTACACAAAAGCCAGGACAATAGAAAAGACGTTCAATTTAAACTGATCACGCATTGTGAGCAGAAACCTAGACGCTACGTGGATGGGAACAATGTCGTCTATTTTTGTTGCGGAGTACTATACGTGTACCCACGAGTACGCTGTTTTTGCGTTTAGGCATTTTCAAGAACTATCACCGCGCGTTTCCCTGTTTGCTTCTGACCACGATGTCGCGGGTGCGATTCCCAGCGACGCCAGCCGCACTGCCGGCCCTGTATAAGAACGTTCGTTTGCGAAACAGATTCGAGCGAACTTTGTATTTCTCTTCAAAACGTACACGCAAATCTCTGATGCGACATACAAACCCAACTGTTACGAGCCAACGAAGACTTGCAGCGCGATAACCTAGGCATGGACCTGTTGTCTTCAGGGGCCATGTTCACAAACAAACGTCTTTGTAAAAACGTTCGTAAGAAAACGTTTCAGCCAATCCTGACTCTGGACATATTAGCGAAGCCGGACGACCAATGACAAAAATCACTTACGAATGAGAAGTTTTGTGAATTCGGCCCCAGGTTCCCAAAGGGCGCTAACCGAATGTTTACCGTCGTAAACATGGTCGATCATTAGCATCCATATTCGCACGAACTACTGCTTACAAACACTTATTTTTCCAGAACAGTCACAGACTGGAGCTCACTGCCACAGGAGATTTTGGCAAGGATTTTGCTACAACATCGGAAAACTATCTCTTTGTTGTTTAGTGTTCAAATGTATTGTACTTTTACTGTTGTTTCGCAGACATGCTGTCTCTGTTAGCGTATTCACGAGCGTTTAATGTAACGAACTCATGTTTTCTTATTCTTGATGTTTCCTTTCTCCTCTCCTGCTTGGACCAATGATACCTTTATTCCTATAATAAAGAACCCACCGACCTTTTTCTGCGGTACTTTAACGATGGCAGCGCAAAGTGCACTTTAAGTCTACAACATTTCGTTGCAATAAACCATTTTGGGCAAGCTGGTGAGGTTTCCTAAACACTGTTTCCTTGGGGACGCTATTCCAGGCGTAAGGAAAGAAAGACCCCACCCCTATACACACGCACAAGCTACGATGACATTTGATCATTTGATTTCGTTCACTATACGATTAATGTGTTTAACGCGATAGCCGAATAACCGGGTAACCTACATATTCGCTTTGAACTGCGATATTGAAGACGATAATTTAACGTTAACATTCGTTCCCACGCCAAAGCGCTCCAACGCGATGGCTCTCTTGCACAAGTTAGAAGTGAAGTAGTATCTGCATAAAATAACAACACCCCCTCCCCCCCCTCCCTTCCTGAACGGTTTACAACAAACCTGCGCGATAATTCTTCAACTCCTGGTCCCTGGACTGAGCTGGTTATCGCGCATATATGAACACACTTCGGGACGGTGTAGAACGACCTACAGACGCAAAATTTGCATGAGAGCTGGAGAAGGATGCCGTCCCCTTTGAAACTTAAAAGCATGCGAACATCTCGTAACTTATCGCGCATATATTGAGCACACTAATATACAACACACTTCGGGACGTTATAGAACGGCCTACAAAGACGCATAATTTGCATGCGAGTTGTAGGATGCGCCGTCCTTTGAAACTTAAAACCCATCCGTACCTCTCGTAACCTCCGTACGTTATCGAACGTATATGCATACGATGGCGTGACCGAGGTCAGCTGTGGGCTCGTCTTGCAGCGCGAGTGTGCAGTTCAATATGTGGTATCGCGTGGTAGGCCGCGCCCACCTTGTTCGGGGTCAGAGAAACGCGTGGGCCTCCTTTTATCCGTCGATACAAGTATCCCGAAACGACCGGGCTAATGCGTGGTACAAACAGGCCGCCGTAAAAGAGGTATACACGCTTAAAGAGAACGACCTCTACCCACGCACGCTCCATAAGCGTGTTGGCTCAAACGGCCCGGCAGGCTAGAATGAGATAGGAGAGAGTATACGGTTCGGTTATTGATCCGAAACGTCGCGCGCGCAGGCGCGCGCGAGAGCGGGAGAACGGCAAATTGAGAGGAGTGCGTAACGTACCTTCAGGTGTATCGGAATCTTCTTGGCCGGGGTCTTGACCGAATCCATGGTTCAGAATTTTCCCACCTGAATCTTCTCTTTCCGTCACTCGCCGAGTCGGCTATTTGCACGCGTACCACGCAGACCTGTCAATTTCTTTTTGCTTCGAGTTCCTTCGTCGTCTTCTACAAGTGCAGTAGCGTCGCAACAACTCACGAACACACAACTATACAACGGAGGTTAGGAAGGTCACAGACAACACGAAAACACCCGACGAACAATGATTACGCGCAGCCTTCAGCTGCTTTTCACGGCAGCAGTAGCAGCAGGTGTCTTCGTACGATCCGAGCTTGGTTGGCCGCTAGCGTTTTTGTGTACGCTCTTCTCAGGGTTACAGCGTCGGGTCGGATCGGGCGCGCTGAAACCACCGGCACTTTTTTTTTTCCTTTTTTATCCGCGGACTGCGACGCCCAAGCTGCGTGATCAATTTCCTCGGTCCTCAGTCGGAGGCGTGAGATCAGACACTGCCGGCACAATGGGGCTTCGGTGCGCTTGTTTTCGTTCCTGCTATTTTTGTTTCGTTTTGCAGCCGCGCACAAGAAAACTGAGAAGCACCGGAGGCCGCTTGATGATGAAGAGTGGTCTCACACCGGCTTTCTCACCGGCAACGAAATCGAAGAGCTACGGGCGCGGAGCTAGCTCGCTCAGCTCCCGCTTGAAAAACCGCCGCGAAAAAAACTTCCTCGCTCAACGCACAGAACGACGTCGACGACGAACCAACGCGCGCGCGCTCTCGCGTCGTTGTGCGGGCGATATTTTGTTATGTTATTCGCGCGAGCCGCCGTTCCTGTCGTCAGGCTTCTCCGCGAAGCGCGAGAGTGCGCTCTCGAAGCTGGCGTCGCGTCGCGGCAACGCTGAGAACTATAAGCGCGTCATTTCCTTTTTGTGACCTGGCTTTGAGGCTAACGCTCCGTTTTGTTTTTCCGTCGTCTGCTCGCGGCGCCTTCGTTCGATTTCGCGTGCGCTGTTGCCCGCTTCGTTGGGTTACTTAAAGGATTAAGAAAGCCGCGTGCACTGTTATCGCCGAGATAACGCTTACTGTCCACCAGCTGGTCTTGTGTATCGCCTTTTATGAGCGTGTCGTAACAAGAAAGCGAACCCTCGAGTCTTACTTAAAGTCTTGTTAGGCGGAGTTGCCGATAAGACAACTCGCTTCAGTCTCGCCACAAAATAAAAGAAACGCATCATGTTTCCTATTGCTATCACGGGTGCCGAACAAGGGCTATCCAGAGCCTCAAACGCATCGGTTACTGTATAACTTTTATAGGCTTCGAGTTGCAATTACCTACTTCTCTGTCTTGTCCGAAACCTGGACGAGCTGCTTCACTCGCCATGGACGTTAAAGGGCGCCACCATATGGTGATAACTCAGCGGCAAAGCCCTGTCTACTCTTGGCCTGTAAACGTTCTTAAAATCAGCCGTGGTTCCATAGCCTCGTTTCTAGGGTAGGACCAGATTTTGAACATCTTAGGGACAGTGATAAACGCTGGATTCCTTCGAGCTTCGCTCGACGTGGCGGTACACTCCTGCAGAGGAGGGAGATGCTTCTCCGCGAAGCACGAGCCCCAACGGTGGCGGCGCGTCGTGGCGGATAGCGGAACGAGCCATCAGGCGCCTCCTGCAATCGTCTGGTTTGGAGGCTAGCAAGCGCGCTGTTTGTCGTCTGCTCTCCGCAACGGAAAGTAGTTGCTGGCTTAGGTTATAGCACACTCGTTTTACTGAAGGACTCCGCTTATAGATCTCTTGCCTTTAGTGCCATTACGCAACTATATAGCAATCTAGGGCTCGCAGACGTTGCCATGCTGCGCGTCTTCCGATCTCATCGAGAAAATAACGAAGCGACGCCTTCCGAAAGCCTTCGGAGAGCGTCCCCTGTAATTACACGTATCTCTTTTTTATTGCCCTTTATTTTTTTCGCTCTCTCTTCGCCGTGAAGACGCGAACTTGACACAGAGAAGAGCCAAAGCCGTCGGCAGCTGCTCCGGCGACCTAAGATTGCATCTTTTTGGCGAGAGAATCTACCGTGCATCGCGTGCCACGCTATTGGAAGCTTGCCAACCTTCCGACGACTGTAGAGAAAGACGCGCGCAACAGCCCAATACATGATTTATCAATGTTACTTTGAAGGACGTCGCACACTTTGCACACGACAGCTTTTCTATATAATAACACCAATCCGCGTGTTTTATGAGTAACCGCGGGTGCTGTTACCTTGAAAAGCGGCAAACTTATGACTATTAGTTAGTTCTGAGGCTAGCATCGGTGCTGTGGAGGTTTGCAGGTATACAACGCACATTTAGCGAGGCGTCGTGTTTAAGGCGTTGTCATGTGGCAGCTGGTACGCGTGTTTCGTGTGTTTTATTCGGACTTTTGAAAAAAAAATCCAGCCGAAACTGTTCATATAATTGCTATCGCAATAAAAGCAGGCCTGTAAATTGAGTGTTCGAAGTATTCGAACTCGCCGGATGTAACAGCGCTAACGAAGCGAAAGGGCGCTGGTCACTCAAAAAATTTTAAAATGCGCACTTTTATGAAACTCGCTGTGTTTCGGGGCTTCACGCGCGCAAAAATAAATAAATAAATCAGTAAATAAATAATGAATGAATAAAATAAATAAATAAATAAATAAATAAATAAACTGATTAACACCTTGCAAGTGTACCCCCCTTGAGATTTAGATGTCGAGCACCATATTTGGATTGATTGACTATTACACGTAGCGCACTCCGTAAAACCGATACTGAAACCTGAAGCCCTTCCAAGGGGCAAAAACGAAGTACAAAAATGAAAGCTTCTTTCCGTTTCAAAAGGCACTGGAGAGCACGACCTATCTTAAGTGTTACGGGTTACTTTCGGCGTGCTGCACAATGTTCATTACACTTGGCTTTAAAATGCAAAGTAAATAAATAATCCCAGATCATCTACCATTATTTACCTATGTCCACGGTTTCTTGGAAACCATTGAAGATGTATGGATCCGACTGCTAGACTACGGTTATGTTAACTTTAAAAGATCACCGGGAAATGAACATGCTTTACAAGCAAGTTATCGTGGGAGGCTATCAGGTATACACGACAGGGAACGGATCTCGAGCTGAAGCTAAAGAAAAGCTGTACTTTTGCGCTTTATAACAAGAAGGTCCTAGCATTGTCCACCTACGAGCCATAAAAACTAACTTCACTAACGTATCTATCTACTATTGGCTGCTCAGTGTTGTTAGGTTAAGGGGCACTAAAGCGAATCGGTTTAGATTGATAAATTTTAATCTGAAAGCTCCAGTGACGTTAATTTCACCATAATATGTTTATTAATAGCGGAGAAAATCAAGGTCGAAGTTTCATTTTTAAATTTCGCTGCGAAATCTCCACGCGTGACGTCGCGGACCGCCAAGTATTTATCGTATGTTGGCGACATTGGCTAATCGAAATTTTCTGAAACTTGGTACGTTAAGTCTCTGACCCCTCAGAGGTTAATCCGCTTCCTTTCTACCGATAAGGAACTACGTTGACCCTAGTGGACGCCGTCAAAATCTATGACGTCAAGGCAATTGGTGCGGCAATTTCACAGTGGCGTCGCCACGCGTATTTTCTTTTCGCACGTGTTCTCGCTTACCACGCGTCTTCTCGAGGCAAGTGTAGCGATTTTGGTATTGCGAAAGAGCAATTTACTAATTCGAGAAAAATCGTTTTCCTCTTTAGGGTCCCTTTAAAGTGCCTGACCTGGTGCTAGGCCCATACTCGCTTTACGATTTTAAGGCGAAAGCCTTAGATGCCTCATCAAACGCGAAAATTGACCGTCGGCGTCCCGCGGCGTCGGGCACAGCACGAGTGATGCAAAAAATCGTCATGACGTCGTGATAACGTCACCATATGACGTCATCATGACGTCACAGATCGAAAAATTGTGACATGATGACGTCACGAGTTCTGGCATGATGTTACGTGCCGCAACGTCAGGCGATGACGTATTCACATGAAATCGTAGCTTGGTTATGCCACCATAGCTTGGTCAAAGGTGGGCCAATCACGGAGGCAGTGCACAACCAGGTGAGGTGCTTCCGATCCTGGAGGCAGTGCAAAAACACGCTGGGTGCACAAAGCTTTCGAAGGGTGGCGGGGCAGATCAATACATCGACTGTGAAGAAAAACAAGACGGCTTTCGCCTTCGAGTGATTTTAGGTGAATGCGTAAAAGACTCTGAGTTTTTTTTTTTTTCAAAGCATGATCTTAGTTTTCATATAATTAAAATCAAACCTATATCTGTAAAAACAAAATAGCCGCCTTGGCAAGGTGTGTCCCCCCCTCCCCTTGTGATTATTCCGGATTAACGCCACTACTCATAGAAGTTTCGCTTAAAAAGAGGGTTGATGCCTTGTCGTGGGAATGGGTTTATAGCACGATAATGAAACAAGTCTTCATAGAAGTAGCCTAGTTGCGCCTTTGTTTCACGTTAAGAAATGCAAGAGGATTAATTTGCGGACACTGTAATGTGAATGAGCTGTATATACTTTTTATTTTATTTTATGGTCTACGATGCACCACTGAGTCGCTAAGCAAACCTCGACGTTGCGTTAAACACGCATCTGAAAAGCCAGGGTCAAGGGATCCTCGCACCCTGAAGCACTCTCAAAGTGGAGCTTGCCGAAAGTTATCAGCCAATGATATATTTATTTTTTTTTTTCACCTGGAATATTACAAGGTCTCACGTAAAAGTCATAAGCAGCGGTAAAAACGCTTCTGAAACAGCGGGATAAGAATAAAATCGTTTAATAATTAGACTCAAGACGCTAACAAAATCAACAAATGTGGCTGTCACGTTTCTGAAGGGTGTGTAGAGTGCAATCCGGAAAATGCGTCCAAACAAGCGAGTTTTATTGATGGTGGTCAACTTAGTCTCATTCGGTGCCAGCAGGGCCAGTTCAGCATGATGCGTATTTTTAAAGACGATAGTCTTTCTTGGGATACTTAAACGGAGAAATTTTGGTCTGTCTATCTGTTTGTCGGCACGTCACTCGATTCAGCCGCTCGGCCAAAGCTGAACCACTTGCCCAAGGGCCAGCCATCTTGAACGGCTGACTAAGTTCATACTTGTGTACATTGTCGATCAAAAAGCAAACATTACGCATATCTGAGGCGCCACATCACTAGGTAAGTATTAGGTGGTGTGTTCTTTTAATAGAAAATGCATACATACGTAATTCTAAAGACCCTAGTTTCTTAAGCTGCGCTGAAAATGCGACTGCGTTGAAACTTGCCTTCCTCCGTGCCCTCTGCGCGAGCTCATTGTTGTGTTTTGGTTTCGGTTCTGTATTGCTCTGTACGAATGCCATGGGGCGCCGCTCTGGCATTCCTGTTTTACCCAGGCGAAGTGTAAATAAAAGAGTGTGTGGAGAGTACTCGTTAAGTGCGGACGTTTCTTCTGCTTCAGCGCTTCGCGGCAAACCGCGTGTTCGGGCTGGCTGGCGTCCCCGCCGGTCGCGTTGGTCACCGCTGGTCTTCGCCTGCTGCTGCGCCGGGACTACCAGCCCGCAACACAGCACTCACGTTTCCCGACGTATTGCCAGATGGCGTCCATATCTCACGCAGCGTCTCTTCTATCGTCTTTAGACGACATTTGCAGCGAAGCACGCAGATAAGCGGCCAATTTTTAAGGGACAGCATTCAGCCCTCCCAGAGTAAAGTAGTTGGTACTTTTAATCGTGCCAAATTATTAAGGCAAAAGGGTTAGTTGCCTCATCAAACATGAAAATTGACCGTCGGCGGCGTCATCGAAATCTGGCGAGATCTGGCGATACTCCACGAGACAGGCGTCGGCGTCAACACGAATGATGATAAAAAAAATTCACCGACGATTACGATACTACCTAATGCAAATTCTGAGCGCAGCTTCGTGTTGGGGCAACGCCAACTGTGTTTAATAAAGTTTTGGCTATTCGCAGTTGTAGCAATGTAACATTCGTCACACATTGCCACAGAAACTGCCAGCGCTCGAGTGCTACGCGCACCACTGTGCATTGCCGGCTTCGCGAACCAAGCGAAACGCCGACAGCCCCGTTACGACAAGCGAAGCCAACCGCAGTGCACGTGCCAGCCCTGCATGCGCAAGAGCTCCGACCGAGGGGCCAGCGCGCGTGACGGAGGAAGAGACTCCAACGGCGACGCCGCTCAACGCAGTAACGGCCGCCTAATAGCTTCGCTCTAAAGAGAATGAAAGTCGGTCAAAAGTCACGTGATACTCAAGTGAACGTGTGTGCGCAGTCGGCGTACCAAAAGTCAGATGACCACGATGTAACATGACGCCATCAATGCGTCCCCATGCGACGCCATCATGACGATACAGATCGCCAGAATTTGGGACGACGTCGTGGCGTCATATGAGGTCACATGATGACGTCATCGCACGACATTGTGGCTTGTATAGTGTACTAGAATAATTGGAAATTATTCTAGTACACTATAGTGGCTTGGTCATCGGTGGGCCGATCACGGAGGCAGCGCAAAACCAGGTGACTCGGGTGCAGAAAGCTTGCAATGCCTCCGATCCTGGAGGCAGTGCAAAACCACGTTAGGTGCAGAAAGCTTTCGGAGGGGGGCGGGGGAGGGTCAACACACCGACTGAAAGAAAAATAAAAGTTGATGGCTTTCGTCTTCGGGGACCCTGCGAGTTTTTTAAACAGGACCTGATCGTTCCAGGACGTGCTTAATAGTATCCATTTATTCTAAAGAAATCACCGCTGGACACCCTGTGGTTGACTACCGAAGCTGAAAGACGCAGCCCCGATGTTTATCACTTGGTTTATCACGGAGCCACGCCACTCTGTTTGAAGGTGCATGAGCAGCGAAGGTGTGTAGCACAAAGAATAGAGGTCACACTGAATTTTCATGAAGGGTACAGAAATGCCCTCTTGAATGTAGCGTACATGCTGCTTTATAAAGTTTTCCATTTGAACAGCATGCTGCAGTATGCATCGTTTTGCCGCGACATGTGTCTTCTTGTCTGGCTTGCCGCACGCGCTCGGCGTTTCGTGCACGATCATGAGGAGACACTTAAGCAGCACGCGTCTTTTTGCCGCGTTCTCCGTTTCGCGACACCTCGGTGGACCAGTGGTGAGTAGTGGGGTGAGGCATCTAAGGCTTTCACCTTGATTAATGGGTTGTCTACTTTTTTAGGGGCGAAGCTCCTTAAGGCGGCACCCGTTCGTCCCTCGTAGTCGTCGTGGTCGTAGTAGTGAGTAACAAGTCTTACGCTTTGACCTCCAAGGTGGTGCCGGTGGGAGATTTCTCCTGTGCGTTGTTGAACAATAAAAAATTCGCAGCGTGCGCGTTAACTAAAAGCCGAATTCTTCTGTCTCTCATTCCCCATTAGCAGCCATTGGCATGTTCCAGTAGGAAACGTTAGTAGAAGTAGAAGTGTAAGTGTTAGCTAAAAGCCGACTTCTTCTGTCTCTCATTGCCATTAGCAGCCATTGTTTATCTCCAAGGTAGTGCCTGGTGAGATTTCTCCTGTGCGTGATTAAACAATAAAAATTTTGTTCAAAACGCCGTTGATTGATGAAATAAACCAACGAAAGACGCCAGATGTTTTGTAAAAGCAGAACGAAAGAACGCCAGATGTTTTTCTTAAAGTGTAGTAGTTGTATTTAGCCACCTCGCCCGATCGTCAACGGCCGAGGTGGACCGGCAACGGCGCGAGGACCCTGCCGTACGAGAGTTAAATCACACTAAAAGACATACTTTGCGGGCGATACATTCTAGTGAGCTTTCAACTTTTCGTCTTAATGTACATGATAAAGAAATTATTTCTACGAAAAACGCAAGGCACACCTTGAGCAATATGTTTTGTTTTGGGACGCTAAATGGAACCATGAGGCGATGCGAAGCCGGAGCACTTGCACGATCGCGTTCCGTTGGCTCTCGTTGGGCATGCTACCGACCTCGCGTCGTGGAACGCGCGTCCTGTCTTCCCTCTAGCCTTGCCTTTAATTCGCACAGGGCGAGCGGGGAATGCGGTCGCTCTTGGCGCTCTTTCGCTCGGGAGCGGACTTCTTCCTTGCATTTCACCGATCACAAGTGATAATGAAGGGACCACGTAAACCAACAGTACAATAAAAGTTTGATGTTTAATATATACACGATGTTTCACACTCTTTATATTATGTACTGGGCGCATTTCACGGAAGAGTTTCACGGTTTACAGATGATTCCCTCCGTAGCTTCGCCCCACTCATCATTATTCACCCCGTGGATATGCTGTGATTTTTTTTAACACGAAAGTGTTTTATGCCGGGTTCCACCACGGCTCCACTGACGCATTTCCGTCACGGATATGACGTTCTAAAATATAAAGACTAACATATGGCAAAGAAAAAACTAGAAGTTCCGTTACCGGGAGTCGAACTTACGACCCCTCGATCCCCAGCGCGCAGCGCGAAACGACTCCGCCACAGACGGCACGTTCTTCGATATACTAACGGCGTGCTATTTATATACACCATTTGCTGGTGGCTGTATTCAGAGATCGCTGTACATCAGCGTGTTTTTCGTTATCACTGGCGAGATGGCGCGAAGGGCTCGAACGGCGTAGGGCTACTGTATATAGGTAGCATAGAACGGCGCCCTCGCCCCACGCGTCGAGATGAGCGTGCGCCTCTACAGGGCGTGGTCGCTCCTGCGCGCGCGCTTATCTTGTACGTCTTGCGCTGTCACCACAAGTTGGCGCTGAAGTTACAGAGAGTACGAAGGTCACTCCGCTCTCGCAAGCGGCCGCTTTTGCGAAAGGAGCGCGCTGCTCAGAAACAAACAAGTTACAACTGTGACAGTTGGCGCTCATCCTGTGTATACTTGTGCGTTCGTTTCGTGTGACCTCCTTTGTATTTGACCAGCGCGCTTTAACTGTCGAGCTGTGACAGTTGTTAGTTCGCGCTCATCCTGTGTATGTTCGTTCCGTGCGTCCTTTCTGCTTGAGCAGCGCGTTGCAAGTTTCGAGCTGCTTGCCGTTCTTCACGTGACATTACAACTTGTTACTATAGCATTCATTCCTTCGCCCTCGGGGCGAAACAATCCACACAAACGCTCAACTACGTCTGTGAAGACAGGTTTTACTTTCGTGTTATACCGATTCCTATGACAGAGGGATCAACCATGTTTTTTTTACTTCAGACTATAGATGCGATACTATAATTATATCTGGGGTTTAACGTCCCAAAACCACGATATGATTATGAGGGACGCCGCAGTGGAGGGCTCCGGAAATTTCGACCACCTGGGGTTCTTTAACGTGAACCTAAATCTAAGTACACGGGCCTCAAACATTTTCGCCTCCATCGAAAATGCGGCCGCCGCGGCCGGGATTGCGATACTATATACGAAACGCGAAAGCGCAGAAAGTCCTCAACAAGTCCTGCTGTAAAGCGAACGTCTCTGAAACTCGCTAACGTATGTATTTAGATTCCTTTCAAATACGATTTGCAGACGCCGTCGATGTCAATGACCTCACGAATAACTGGAGCGCTGCAGCGTAATCTTCAATGCGGCTTCATCGGCCGCGCGCGCGCGCGCGCACGCGCGCGTTTGTGTGTGTGTGTGTGTGTGTGTGTGTGTGTGTGTGTGTGTGTGTGTGTGTGTGTGTGTGTGTGTGTGTGTGTGTGTGTGTGTGTGTTTCGTTTCATTATGCCTTCTCTGACTATAGAAGAGCAGCTGCTTGGTTGTTCTGGAAGGCTACTCAGTAACTACTTTTAGTAGCTTTAGTAGTTTTTCACTTGTTTTTTTTTTTCTTTTTCTTCACGTGTCTCCTTTATCGACTACGAGGTCGAGATATTCGGTGCATAATGAACCATCCTCTTGCGCGGTATTTTAGCGTTGAGCGCAAAGGGAAAGCTATAATGACCGCTACCGGAGTAGCTCATCTCTCTTTGCGCGGCCAGTCCCCCCCCCCCCCCCCCCCCCGCCCCGCTTCTTTATTGAACGCCAACAATCGACCAATGTGTTGTGGCGATAAATAGCGAATCGTTAAGTGTTCCGTGCAGATTCGTTTAGCATTCGCGCGGGGCACTTAGTAACCTATATATTCAGGCGGCGCGCGCTCGTTCGCAATATCGTCGAAGTGGTTTATACAGTTAGTCCTGTGAAGTATGGGCCTTTCTTAGCTAGGCATTCGATCAAGACAGCCCACTTGCACAACCTATAGGTAAAACGGGTACATTACTGTGCGAATGTAAACGGAAGTATTGCGCAACGATACTGTGATTCTTTAGTGTAGTTTAGTTTAATTGTGCAGAAACATTACCCCCCCCCCCCTGTTGAATTTTAGTGAGGCAACAGTCAATGTTTGGAAAAGACTTAAAAATGCGACATTGTCTGCGTCAATCAGTCGGACGATTTACTCCAGTGAGTTGCTTTTATAAAAGCAAAGCCATTAAGTGCCAGAACAAAAGTATGGCTACCAGTGTTGTCAGAGTCGCTGGTCTGTTTATATACCTTTTATTTCTCCCGAATTTTAAGCGATCCGGCGATAAGCCTGAATCGCTAAAATTTGAGGTACGCTAGTAATCAATTGTACGCTATAGTAATCAATATTTAAAGAACCTCACGTTGTCCAAATTACTTCACTTACCTCAACTATGAGTCTTTCATGTTAGGTGAGTTACTTATGAAACGTTGAATAAACACCATGTGAAGCAGAAGTTGAGGAGAAGATGTAAGCGTGAAAATATGAAAAATTCTTGAACACGAACGAGGTGTCGCTGGAGCCAGCGACACCCTGTATACCAAGAATTTTTCACCTCGTTAAACAACACGATTTTTTTTTCTTATGGCAGATAAACTAAACATAGGTCTCAAAGAATACTAGTCTAACGTAATTTATTTATCCTTTTTACCGTGTTTGGATAGGCAGCACATTTACGACACGACTGCAAAAGCCGCGCTAAATGTGGAACGCTGCGCAAAGCATGTACGGGCGGCCGATGTCTTTGAGCTCTGGAGGTGTGAGTGGGTGACGAAGCGAGGGACCACTCTATAAGAGTTTTCTGGGGTTTTTTTTACGTTTATACTTTTTCCTCTGGGGCAGCGATCCGTATTTGCGGTGCCGTGCGCACACATTGAACACGTGTGCAAACACGGCGCGAAGCAGCAGTTATAAGCAGGGGACAGGCCCCGTCACTGTCGGAGCCGAGACCAACCAAAGTGAGCATGCGACAGCCCCCCCCCCCCCCCCCCCCCCGCCCCAACTCCCCCGCTCTCGTTTTGGAATTCCGGCTGCACAACTGTGCAAACTAAACAAGCAGTACGCTATATATATGACGAACAGAACGGTTTTGCCTTATATGGCTCACGAGTAAAGAAACCTGGCGTCCGGCGGCGTGAACACGAAACTCACCCTATAGGCATGTAACACAGTTGTACCTCTTGAGCCAGATTGTATTTAGACACTGACCATTATTCTCAAGAGAATTGAAAATGAACATTCGACTTAATTGGCATTAATACCAACTAGCATAATTAAGGCATGTACTACAATATACCAAATGTGTCCGCTTACTTCAAAAGTGCCACCCGTTTCTGAAGACGGTGCCAGTTTTGAGATATGAGTTTCCAAAGACTGCGATGCATGCGTTGGTGTTCCCTATACTTTTGAGGTGGAATGTGTGAAAAAAATACCTTTCGTTAAGCTAGTAACTGGAACACCGAAACATTTTTACTGCGAGGTATGCTCGTTTTAAATCTTGTTCCGTGTTAACGTGCCCAGCAAAAATCACTGGCTTTATTTCGCACATTCCAGAATGTACGCCAGAGTAATTAGTTGAAGGGTTGGTTAGAGAAATTTATGTTTATTTTTATTTACAGTGATAATTACAGAGGTGTGTGTGTGGGGGGGGGGGGGGGGTTCGGTACGAGTGGTGCGTCCACCCGTTCCCCCTCCCCACTTTGGTCGAAAGCCTTACGATACACGAAAGCCGGCTAATTTCATTTTAGACATTAAGTACACTGCTGGAATGAAGCTTAATTGCGCATACTGTCGAGATCACAAAGATCAGCCACTCATTCGTCAGCACCGTCGCCACTTACGAGGAACTGCTTTGTTCCAGTGAAGCTCGAGCTATCACACTGCATGATGATGATATGCACAGATGAGGAGGTTGTGCAAGTCATGATGATATTTCGAGACACTCACGTGATGCTCTCGCAATATAAAGATACCAAATTTCCATCAGAATTAACAATTAAGATTGCCTTATATTGTCTTATCTTATCTCTCAATGCACAGCTACTTCGGCTGCCACACCCACCCACTCCCCGAGCGTCGCCGTCTGGGTCGTCCCCTTGATAAAATAGGAAATCAACGCCTCTGGTGTAAGTAATTTTAGCCTCTTCAAGTTATGCAGCTTACTGAGTAAAATTATGTGGAGAACTGCGCGAAAAACGTAGACAAAGGAAGAAAGGGATGACACAAGCGCATACGTTTTTCGCGCAGTTTTCCACACAATGCATTACCAACTCGCCCAACAGTCTGTTTCTACTAAGTTACTGAGTAAACTTGTGCTATATATCCTCATGGTATGGCATTAAAAAAAAAAATGGCGTCGGTAAAATAAGACGCTTGGTATACAAACTAGTGCGGTTTTTTAAAACCTAATTAGACATCGACGATTCCTCCCGCGATCCGTTGCGGATTCGCCTGACTGTACCTGCAATACGCCGCAAAAAAAAAAAAAGAAATAAAACCTTGTTGGTGCTTTACCTAGCGATATATATATATATACAATATATATATATATATATATATATAATATATATATATATATATATATATATATATATATTATATACATATATATATATATATATATATATATATATATATATATATAGTTGGAAGAAGTATTATCGCCGAATCCGAAGAAATATTTGCAAATGTAGATACACACGGTTAGCAAACAAAAACTTTTTATTTATTAACTAACGCTCGGCCGGTGGACCGGCCGCAACGTTAGTTAATAAATTATCAGTTTTTGTTTGTTCAACGTGCGTACTTCATTTGCACACACACACACACACACACACACCACACACACACACACATACACACATGCATATTATATATAAATACGCATATATATCGGTAAATCACCAACAAGGTTCTCTTTTTTCTTTTTTTTTGTGGCGCATACGAGTGGTATTCACGCGACCTTCGAAACGAGAAGACAAGATGAAAAGGCAGGTATACGTGATTAAGATGGGGACTATGAGAGTCAGAAAACCAGCCATACATCCATGCAAACTGGGTCGACTATTACTCGTGTAAAGAGGGTAGAAGGTTGCGCTCACTGCAATGCTTCAACGGCGCGCGGCATGTATGGCGCCGAATGCGCGTATATACGTACGTAGTGGTCAGTTGGATGCCCCGCTGTTCCCGCGGCCCGTTAGAAGATGCTTCCGCGATCCCTTTCGAGCTATACAGACCGCTTTGCTGCAGATGCGAGATGCGGGCACCCCCCTAAAAAAAAAAAAAAAAAGCCGCGAGAAGTGTTTTGTGGCGTTTCTTCCGGTGGCTCGGCTGGGGCTTCTCGGAGTCGGCGTGGCGTGCGGCCACGCAGACCTCAAACCACTCCTTCTCCTTCTTCCCACCTTCTTTTTCGTGCCAGAATGAATGTACTGGTGGGAAGCACCGAGGTAATAGGCACAGTTGTGGTGGGATTTAGCAAGAACGGCGGGAAAGGGGCCAGAGGAGGCAGACGAGGAGGGTAGGAGGGCGCGTTTATTCTTAGCGAGAGCAGCCAGAGCCGTAAGGTATACACACACACAATCCGACAGACGAAGTCTCGAGGACCGTTCGTCTCTCGGACCGATGCATCTGTGTGCTCGTGTATAGGTGTACGTACAGCGTCGCTTTGTTCGGTACCGCGAACGCACAAACACTTCGCAGAGTTAGGTGCAAGCTCTCGGACGGGCACACACGTCAAACAAATGGAGCGTGCGTAGGTGACGGTGAGGACAACGTTTGCGGCGCCGGAGCTCTTGACACACTGACATCTCTCAGCCGGCGCTGGAGAAGCGTCAGGGACGCGTCAGCCGACTCCTCAACGACGAGACAGCATATGTCTGTCCCGACGATCAGAACTATAGCGGTTGCGGTGGGCGCACCTTTGAAAAGAGTGCGTATGCATTGGAGCCAAGGTGCTACAGTACACGGCGCTACAGGTCGAGACATATGTGCGAACTTAGTTTACAATTAACTGGGCTGGAAAGACGATGTAGTCCAAGTTCACTAGCGAGTCACACTACCTCATGTCCAGCTCTGATGTTTAACCGAAAGAGGGGAGAGGGTGGGACACTCAAGAACCCCCACACCGCAGCCTTCACCATTGCCATCTGTTTTTTTTTTTTTTTTTTTTTTTAACACATCCGGGTGTCGCAGCTAAGCTTAGCGAAACTTGAAGGAAAGAGAAGTACAACTTTCACAATATATGGTTATTAGATCTATTAGGTGTTTGGTCATCTTTCCACTTTTACCAACAACACTGTGCGTCAGGGCAGTAATAAAAAAACTGAACAAAAAACGAGCCACCCTTTGGCGAAAGTTGGCCGCTACATCTTATACGTCATCATGAACTTCGATGTACATTGAATCATACAAATTGAACATCTTCATGAACGCTGATACGCATTCCGATTGTCATGCGTACCACATACGTGCCTTACATGGAAGGGAGAGGGCGACTGAATGCTCGTAATTACCTCCGCCTACGCTGCTCATCAACTGCAACGTGGTCACGCTTTCATTGTAGGCTCTTTCGGCTCTCTCCTTTTTCTGTTCATTAACAAACTGACCGACTTGTGTGGCCCTCAGCGTCCCCTACTGTCCGAATCCCGATATGGAAAAGGGCGTACGTTCTAGGCCTGCGAGGGCGGTGCAAGTGAATTACTTTAAGACTCCATAAGTTGTAAGGACGTGTGAACAATCCCACTATTTCGAATATCGCATCGAATAGTCTCCTATTTGTTGCGGTTCTCGAATCGAATGGCCGCAATTCGTAAAATACGAATACTTGTCGAATAAGTTTGCGAGTACTTCAAAATGTCGACTGCAGACAAATAAACACAAAATTGGTTGCTCACGTGGTGCCGCAAAGTGTGTCTTAGGAGGGCCAGACTTTACCGGAAGCACAACGACCGTTCGCCCTCTTCGAAGAGTTGCGAGCAAAGAATCCGCTTATATAAGTATACCTGATGCTCCGGATTAGTGGTGTTGTTGCTACATTAACGGCTGATAAGCAGTCGAAAAGTATTACATTAGACTCGTTCCTGGCACATTCTTAGTTGACTCAGTCGCGAAGATCACTATTTGACTTCAAAATTAACCAAAATTAACGCTGCTACGGCATGCCTCGCATTCATACCATGCTTTCGCACGTAACACCCCAGAATTAATGAAAACTAACTCGAGAAAGCTGGGCAACCCACCGCAACGAACATTCAAGAATGTCAGTACGATGAAATGAACATTCTGCAACGGTAGAAATGCTCCGTTACGCATCCAACCACGCATCACAAAGTATAGTTTTGAATTCAGTTTGGTGTTTTTCTCAATCAGTTATTGCTTGATACCGTTTCGATTGCGACGATAATTAACAAAATGAAAAGGATGATAATGGGAAGAATGGTAAGTACGGAGATGATTCACGCTGTATGGTGCATTGCATCGTGTAGTTTAAAAAATAACCTATGCAAAAGATTGTACATTTTAAAGATGCGTCTATCCAGAGCATCAAAACTAGGCTAACTGTGCATGCATGACTGACCTCACGTCGCATTGTCAGGTGGACACAAATTCCAGCACCAGGAAAATTCATCGTAGTGTAAGCGCCGACGCAGCGTCTCAATTGAGTAACAACCGCGTGACGCTGCAGCGTAATGTCGATGACCCTTTTCTCACCTTGATGCCGCTGAACGACATTGCTGTCTATCTCGATCAACAACGGCGCGTCCGAGACGATTTCCTCCCACAGCTGTCGTTTGTACGCCGCAACGTGCAGTCGACTTTAAGGCCTTGTATACTTCTCAAATGATCGTCCCTTTCAAAAACTCACGGCAGTTTCCGCACGGATCACGCATCCATGTGCGCGCAGCACGTCCCGGACACCACACACACAGAACACGCACTTCCAATGATATAAAAGAAGGCACGACCGATCTCTCGGTTTCACTTTCGCCCCCACGACTCTGCGATCTCAATCAAAACGCCGGGACGGGAGGAGCGGCAGGCAGAAAATCGCGACTTGTTGACGTCGGTGCTAAACTCTGCTGCGCGGTCTGCTGGCCGGCGTCTATTACGAGAGAACCCGAACCTGAAGATGTTGGATCGCTGCCGGCTTTTGCTCTCTCCTCTCTCTCGAGGGTGGTTTCTACGCGGGGCCGGACCTCTCTCCCTCACCGCCATTTCCCTTCGCTTTCTCTCCTCCTAGGCAGTCGTGGGTTTGTGTGCTGCCGGCAGCATCACCACACGTTCCAACCTTCTCTAGCCTCGCTTCCGTCGACTCTCGCCCCCCAAGAGCGCAGCCCCTACGCCTGCTGACCCAGTGCCGTCGCAGCTGGCGCGTCTCTTCGTGTGTGTGTGTGGGGGGGGGGGGGCTTCTCCGCATGACTCGAGGCCTCAAAGGGGACGAGGTGTGCCAAATCACCGTTAGCCAATTGGGCTTAAGGAAGAACGGAAAACGATACGTGTGACATTAACGGGCAGAAAGATAGGAGGAACAGGTGAGAGAACAAACAGCGGTACTCGGCCAAGCCATGTAATGCGCAGGACAGGTGACCGTTGGTCAGTTAGAGCCAACAGAATGCGTACCGAGGGATCTGAAATGCGCAGCCGAAGACGGCAGAAAGTCAGGTGGGGCGATGAAATTAAGAAATTTGCATACATAAAATGCAAATCAGCTCGCGCGAGACAGGGCTCCTAATCATCGAAGTGGGGAGCAAAGTCTGCCCCGTACCTTTACCGCGTCTGACCTGTCCCGTTATTTTTTTAAGCTCAGGGTTATGGCCATGCAGGTCTTCAGCGATCATGACGGCCGAGGAGGCCTCTGTCACATTCGAAGAATGTTCCATACCCACCCTTGCACCCGGAAAGACGGGAACCAAAGGCATGCCGGAATGAGAACGAAGCATGTCATCACTTCACTTTCATTTTTGCATCCACTGTAAAGCACGGTTTCTGTCAAACTCGACCAGTAATGAAACGGAAAGAGGAGGGGGGTATCAAACCTACCCCCCCCCCCCCCCCCCCAATAAATAATCCCGGACACGCCTATGCATATCTGTACATTACAAGTTTCAACACGAATTCCGTGTTTCCCCATATACTGCTCACGAGTGTATACGCAGTAGGACGTAATACGCCTCATAGTTTCCTAGTGAAGTCACCTTTTCGAGAAAATTGGACACGTGGTCCCGAACACCGGCCCTGATGTCACGGAGAGCAGCCGGCAGGCGAGGCCTGAGTGCTCGAGGAATTCGCATAGGGTTTTACGTGAGCAGCCTTGGGACCAGCAAAATGACGCTCTCGTGGGACGGTTTTCGCTTGTGCCAGTATTATAGTCATAGGCGTGCGCACGTGGGGCAGGGGGGGGGGGGGGGCGTGGCCGTGCCCCCTAATCACCTAAGAGGGGGTGCAAAATCTGCCCCGTACATTGACTCTTCCAGTTACCTAAGAAGGGGGAGGGGGCGCAAATTCTACCCTATACATTGACTTAATATGGGGGGGGGGGGGGCGCTGCGATAAACCTTCGCCCCCTCCTGATTGGGAACCCTGCACACGCCTATGATTATAGTGTGTTTTTTTTATTCGGCTTTTATTTACTGCTATGCAACTCATTTTGATGCAGTAGCCGTGTATGTTAGCAGACCTGCCACAACGCACTAATCGAAGTCCCCAAATCGTCGCGTATACTTTTGCCGCTACCCCCTCCTCCTCTTCTTCGCATATCCTCGAATAGCCTATATCGCCAAGCCCTTTCCACCTCGACTCTGCAACGCCTCCTGCTTCTCTCGCGGTTTCCCGTTTCGTCACCTCAATTTCTCTTGCCTCTTTCATTCATTCCAGCGGTATTCCTCCTCTCTCTCTCTCTCTTTTTCTCTCTCTCGCTCTTTGTGGTCTTCAATCGTCGGCCTTGTTGTACCTCGCGCGCTTTTTTTTTTTTTCTCGGTGCGTTTTCAGTGCGTGGCCGCTATTTCGGTGGGCAGCCGCACCTCCTCCAAAGCAAAGCGCGTCGACCACGGAAGCGACACGATCGGGAAGGGCTAGCGCGTTCGAGGTTGCTGTCACGCAGCTCCTCGACGCTCTGAGCGTGTGACTACGTGAGGTGGTCACCCGGACGCGCATTTGTAATATGCAGAGCGCTCAACGCATGGCAACGGCCGCAGCGCGCTATTGGCTGCGCGCACACAGGGACGCCGTCGCGGACTTCCGCCTAGCAACGGCCGCCTCGCCCTCGCCGACGCGACGATGCACTCTCGTTCTCGGGGTGCCTTTCGCGGGAATTTTAAACGGTGAACGTGCGCCTCCGGGGCCCGTGGAATTTTCGTCGCCGCCTGTGCTTTCGCCTTGTTGTATTTTCGCAATGTTGGGAAGCAGCCCCCACTTCGGGGCAGCTTTAATTGGGAGACCCCGCGGCCAAAAGAAGGAAGAAGGGCAACTCGGGGGGGGGGGGGGGGGGGGCGTTTTCGGGGTTGCAACCGCAGCGGCCCGCAGTTTGGAGGCGACGACGCGTACGGCAAGAGCGGAGAACGTTCTTGACATCGTCGTTTTACGACCTACACTCCCACCCCGTGAAAGAACAGTGAAAGCCACAGGGACCGTAACCCAAAACACAGGGAAGGCCTTTTCTCCCTCTGTTCTTCAAGTCTGTTGCACGTGCAGGGTGCAGAGAAAACTCTTTTGGACTGTGCTTGTTGTTTCTGTATTTCTATTCTCCTTTTCATTTTCCCTCTCTACGAGAGCACTGTAAATAGTGAACAAATAAAGCAGTCTTCGTGAGCGTTCAAACAGAGCGGACGTCTTGATTTTGTGTCGTCCAACCTAAAGAAAGTTTTTGCCTGCTCTCGCGCTGACCGAAGACGCCGCCGTCGCCGTAGGATTCGACTGTGCTTTGTGCATTTTGCTTTGTTAGAGTGTGCGTTTGTTGTCTTTTATTATTTTTTTTCGCGGCTGTTCTTTCCAACGCATATCACAGCCCTGCCACGCCGGTGTTGGACGGCTATGAGTACTGAAAACAGCGCATGTGAGACGTCGGCGCGCCGCGCGATCGAATGCGTTAAAGACAGTGAGAGTTCGTCGCCGGACGTTGACGTGCTTCGGGCGAACATCAGTGATGCACAAGACGCCTGCAGCTGGGTACAAGATTACGGCTTGAAAACGAGCACATCGTGGGTTGTGGACTTCGTCAAGTCAACAGCAAGGTGCGAAAGGTAATACAAAAATTATGTTTCATAATTTCAAAAATAACTTGCAGCATCTTCTGTGATAATTTAACTTCTTGTTTTGGGGATAATGTCCAATGATGAGCCGTCTCAATTAAGTTGTATTATGTGTGCGCTTGGCCCTCTTTATACGTGGCGTAAGCGGTTGGCGAAACAAAATCGAAAATTGCCGCAGCCACATAAGTAATTGTGTTCTAGTTATTTTCCTATCTTATGGCGTAGGTACCATAGGATGGGAAAATATTCAGAGCAATCAGAACGCAATGTGAACCAGATCTACATTATGATTGGATCTCACGAAAGTATTCCACAAACCTGCACATTTGGCCCCACTCACTTAGGTCACCAACTTAAACCTGGGAGAAAGATCATACAATTACAACCGATACTTCCTAACGAATAGGAATGTTACCTTCAACATGGGGGGAACCTCGAGTCTGAGGTGAGGAGCACGGACAGTTTAGTTACATCTCAGGGCTCCATGATATCGCTCATGCTCTTAATCTCATTATGACAGGATTGTCAGAAAAACGTGAAGACATCGAAGGAATCAATTGCTCCGTATACACGGATGATGTTGCCATATGGATCTCGCAAGGCAGTGATGGGTAAATAGAACAGAAATTACAGGAAGTGGTAGATAAAGTGGAAGTCTACCTCACAGGCACTAGGCTTGAATTTTCACCAGAGAAATCAGAACTCCTTTACAGACCCATACTTAACCAGCAGGTGGCCCGGAGATACAGACTTGCACGAAAAACGTGGGGGGCATCCCCATCATTGAACAAGTTATATGGTCCTTGTACTCAAAATTGAGTCGAAGGGAAATAACAGCAATACTCTTATAAAAATAGTGACTAAGGTCACTAAGGCAACTGGCTGATCAGGAGAATCACAAACAAGTATCACGGAATGAAGGAGGCTAGCATTCTTAGGCTTAAATGGAACAAGACAGAAAAGGACAAAATCAATATGTTCGTAAGGAAAGCTTTTAAGCAGACCCTAGGCTTGCTCGAAAGCACCAGCATAGAGAGATTAACGCATCTGGGCATACATAACACCTTAGAAGGATTGACTGAAGCTCAGTTGGAAAGAATTGCCAGCACCTGGACTGACAGAATATAGATAAATTACAAACAACAACCAGCAAGGACCCAAGGTTGCATCGGCCAGAGATTGGGAGCCAGATTGACATTGCCAATTTACTAAAAAGAAATACACACAAAATTCAATTAAGGCAGTAGAACGAGCACAGCTAATACGACCTAACTGAGACGGCTCAAGTGCATGCATACTACGACCTAATTGAGACAGCTCATCATTGGACATTATCGCCAATTAAATCACCACAGAAGATGCTGCAAGTTATTTTTGTAGTTATGAAACACCATTTTTGTATTACCTTTCACACCTTGATGTTGACTTCACGAAATCTACAACCCACGATCTGTTTGTCTTCAAGCTGTAACCTTCTACACAGCTGCAGGCGTCTTGTTCATCAGTGATGTTCGCCCGAACCACGTCAACGTCAGGCGATGAACTGTCATTGTCTTCAACGCATTCGATCGCGCGGCGCGCCGACGTCTCACATGCGCTGTTTTCCGTGGTCATAGCCGTACAACACCGGCGTTGTAGGGCTCTGCGAAATGCGTTGGCAAGAACAGCCGCGAAAAAAAAAATTAAAAAAACACAAGGCACACTCGAACCCACGGCGATCACGTCTTGCGACAACGCGAGATCACAAAAAAAAAAAAAAAACACTGGCGACAACACATATATTCACGTGAAAGCGTGTTCAGTGTTAAAAAAATAAACAAACGCAATCAGTCCAACACAACAACGATTATGTCTTGCGACAACGCGAGGGCTCAAAAGACACAGCAGACAGCACAGATATTCAAGGGCGAGCGTGTTCACTGTTAAAAAAAGAAAAAAAGAAACGCACAGTAGAACACAACGGCCGATCGCGTCTTGCTGCAGCGCCAAGACAGTGGCGACAACACAAATGCTCATGGGCGAACGTGTTGACCGTTATAACAAAACAAAATGCACAAAGCACAGTCGAACCCTACGGCGACGACGGTGTCATCGGTCAACGCGAGAGCAGTAGTAGCAGTTCACAAGCGGCGATGAAAATTCCACGGGGCCCGGCGGCCGCGTTCACCGTTTAAAATTCCCGCGAAAGGCACCCGAGAAGGAGAGCGGCGTCGTCTCGTCGTGGCAGCCGTTGCTAGGCGGAAGTCCGGAGCGGCGTCCTGTGTGCGCGCAGCCAATAGCGCGCCGCTGCCGGCGCCATGCGTTGAGCGCTCTGCATATTACAAACTCGCCACCCGGACTGACTGCGATGATGTCACTGGTTCAATTCCCGGCCAGCCGCGGGCGTCAACCGGACGACAGTGGCAGCACGAAAACGGCATTTAAGACTTATCCAAGCTTGCGACTGTGACGGGGACGAGTGTGGACGAGAAGTACATATGCGGGTTATTTATACAAGTGACCCATCGATAAGGCGATTTGGCTGGAAGGCTGCAAACGTCCCACCAAAATCACCTTCATTGCATTAACTGTCAAGGAGCTTTCGGCACCGCGCAGTCAGTTGCTACGTTGCAATGTCAAAATGTTTCATCCCTGTGCTGCGCTGTGGCAGGTTGTTATACACGAAGTAGGAAAAATAAAAATAAAAAACGAGAGCTAGATGCATCACCACTAACTTCTTGTGCAACACTGCCTGCCGCAGTGCAACGTATCAAGATGAAGCTCGGCCAATCTTAAGCCGTTTCAGTACCATAATGAATTGCAGGGTTTAGCCTCGTTGGGAGCATCAAAACAATGTGAACATCGAGATAATAGTACTATCGCTTAATATTGCTCGCGTTTGATAATATTTCCTCTCATACACAAGATATATCGATGAGATACCGTTCAACAGGGAATTATACCGCTGGAGCCAACGTTTTAGTCGAGTGCTAGGGACATGGTCTTCGTGAGCATAGGCCTGCGCAGGGTTCCGCGTTATTAAGGGGTGGGGGGCACAGTTTCATCGCACCCCCCCCCCCCTAACACCCGTTGGTCGAGTCCACAGGACATCTTTCTCAAATGGGTGAAATAAATAATAAGAAATAAAATAAACCGATGTCGGGCTTCTCGCAATGGCCACCCTGGCTTTCCTGCAGTAAAGATGTGAAGTAAACAGTTCTTAAAATGCAGCATCAAGGGCCTTCGGTCGCCATTGTCGTAAAAAAACCTGCGTGGTCATAACTGAGTAAACGTATGGGGCAAACTTTGCCCCCCCCCCCCCCTCACCCCCCCCGCCCCCCTCGTGCGCACGCCTATGTTCGTGAGAGCGGTAACTGCAGTCGCGATCGGAATGGCGCACAAATGCGGCGAACTCGTGAAATGCATGGGTGCGGCGAAGGCGGCACGCAGCCTTCGAGCCCACACGCGAAAAGCAATTCTCGACATCTTTCGCCAAGCCGGCACCCACTTCGCTCCGCTCTCTTAAAGGGACCGCCGCGACAAGCTCTCTTAAAGGGACACTAGAGAAACCCGATTTTTTTTTTCTCGTATTAGCAGATTGCTCCTTCACAATACCAAAAACGCCACGCTTGCCGCGAGAAGACGCTTGGTAGGCGAGAAAACGCGAGAAAAGAAACTGGGGGTTGTGACGCCACGTTCCGGCAGCGATCGCCGTGACGTCATAGATTTTGACGGTGTCAACTGGTACCTACGTAGTTCCTAAATTATTAAAATGTAACACATTATCTTATTGCGGGGGGGGGGGGGGGGAGGGGGGGGGGTCAGAGACTTAACGTACCAAGGTTCAGGAAATCTCGTTGAGCCAATTGGCCAAAATACGAAAAAAAAAGGAAAAACGACACACTGAAATTCGTGACGTCGTCGCCATCGGAGGCTTCGGCGCGAAATTTAAAAATGAAACTTTGACCTTGATTTTTTTGTCCATTAGTAAACCAGTGGCGGTGAAATTAACGACAGTAGAGTTTTGACAGTATAGTTTAACAGTCTAAACTTAATTATTGTTTCACTTTAGTGTCCCTATAAGAAACAAGCTCTCTTTATACAAGAGGGGTTGTCTCCCTTCTTCACAAGTGAAACAGCTCAAGTAAAAGTACGCAGTCGCTCTGAAACCGTCCCAAAAGGAGGCGCCGCGAAATAAAAAAAAAGGGGGGGGGGGGAGGGGCACCACACTAACGAAAGCATTAATAATATCTGGGCTTTTACCCGCCAAAACCACTATATGGTTTTGAGGCACGCCATAGGGGAGGACTCCGGGAATTTCTAACACCCGTGGTTCTTCAGCGTGCACTGACATCGCAGAGAACAAGAGCCTTCAAGCATTTCGCCTCCATCGAAATGCGACCGCCGCGGCTGGAATCGAACTCGCGTCTTTCGGCTCGGCAGCGGAGCACCGTAACCACAGCACCACCGCTGCGGCTAAGGAAAGCATTGTACCATGAGCTGGCTGTGTGCTGTTACACGCTTGCACATCATTTGTGGTAAAATTTCGTTATAACAGAGTACTAGGAAGATCACATGAATGTTAGCGGTAATTCGCAGCGGCGGCGCCAGCTTTTCCTTTTTACTGGGGGCCCCCGGGGGGGGGGGGATTTTCGGTGGCGGCCAAACCCCTCCCTCCACGTGCCCCCCGCTGGCGCCGCCCGGACCAATGTCGGAACAGCGGATACTAACGGACGAATGCCGGTACAGCGGATACTAACGGACCAATGACGAAACAGCGGATACCAATGGACCAACGTCGGAACAGCGGATACCATTGCAAAAATGCTTCGAGAGCTTAGTGATACAGCTCAGTTAATATTGTTCATTATAGTGTCTCGTTAACGCAGCGACCATCAAGGGAGAAAAACTGTCACGTGGTACGCGCGTGCGCAGACGGAACAAACGTGCCGCCCTGGACTTGTCTCAACGTGCAGTCCGTTGAATCCTTAAACAGTATATACTCCTCCCACCTGCGGTCCAGCGTGTCCAGGTAACAGCGTGTCGAATAAAAAAAAGAAAGAAAATAAAGATCGAGTCTGTAAAAACAAAAGTTTACGAAGAGCAGGAAAGGAAGCGAAACAATTTGTAATGAATGCGAGTCCACGGTGTGCCGTATACGGGCTCATTATTTCGTGCCGCGTGCCTTCGAAATCCGTACGAGGTGGCGTGCATGTAGCTGAAAGACTCTAGAAAGAGAGAGCGTACTGTACAGAGGCGAATCTGTTATGAACGCACGGCTCGCGGAGTTCGTGATGCACGTTTTTCTCCGCACCGCACGCACGTGGGAGCCGGTGCGCGTATGGAAACGCGGCGCTCCGTCAGCGGCAGGTGATGTTACATAAAGCGATCTGCTCTCCGTACATACTACGCAAAAGAAGAAGGTGCGCGAAATGAGGAAAGGAGACACCGCGAGCGGTAAACGTGTCTCCAGGCGCCTGAAAAGGGATATGGAAGTGTTTCCGTGTTGCGCGCATGTTAACGAATACGAGACCGCAATCTGTAGTGCGCTGTACTAAGTTATATTCAGAGGAGTCCCCCGTCACTTTCTTCTAAGGGAGTGTCTCTTCGCCAAGTCGTTGCAGTCCATAGACAGCAGGGGCGTAGCCAGAATATTTTTCGGGGGGGGGGGGGGGGTTCAACCATACTTTATGTATGTTCGTGCGTGTGTAGTGTATGTGTGCGTGCCTATATACGCAAGCAAAACTGAAAAATTTCGGGGGGGGGGGGTTGAAAACCCCGACCCCCCCCCCCCCCCTTGGCTACGCCCCTGATCGACAGGTTTAAATCAGCGAGGTGATATGGAGGTGGGAAGATCGGGGATCGTGTCGGAGTGTCAGGTTGTCCAACCACAGTCCAGTTTTCTGTAGTATAGACAACTGGCCGAGTCGATTGACCCGATTATCTTCGAAGCGACGCATAAGGGACGAAGGGGCCGCCGCGGCGGTACGGTCGCTGACCCGAAAGACGCAGGTTCGATCCCAGCCGCGACGGTCGCATATCGGTGGAGGCGAAATGCTGGAAGCCCGTGTACTGGCTGTGCGATGCCAGGGCAACTTAGAAAACTCCGGGTGGCCGAAGTTATCCGCAGCCCTTCACTACGGCGTGCCTGATAATCATATCGTAGTTTTGGCAGGTAAAACCCCAAAAATTATTTTAAGGGACGAAAAGACACCGTCCGTGCCTTGTGCTTATTCTTCCAATGTCTTTCGTGCCTCTTACGCTATTTCAAAAATCCAGTTCTTGCTTTTGTGTGGAGGTCAAGGGATAGCGGGTGGTTAAAGTGGTTAAGTGATACTGGAGATTGTGGCCAAGTAGTGACCATCAAACCATACAGCACTACATAAAGACGTGCACGCGGATATCGTTCAGTTTTAAGCAAGTCTACATACACTCGGTCTGTACACGCAGTAGCTGTCCTGAAATGTACGGGTTCACCTTGACAGAAACCCGCTTCATTGACTAAAGATTGTACGCTGCGTCAATGTTTCAGTTGTTTCAGTTTGCTTGTTATAAAGGTGCTCGTCCTGCGTTACACGCAATTTGTCCTAAAAATATTGACAATATCTTAGGATGCTATTAGTTCGTCCACGTGCTTCTCTTTAGTCGTTATAAGTATACCGACTTCGTCCACAAGCAAGTAAGCGAGCGTGCATATGGCGCGGCGCAAAGGGACCTACGCAACTTCAGCATTACTATCAGCCTTATGTGGGCTCACGTTTATACTCCCATTGACTCACACATACTTCAAAGCACTAGTGTCCATACGCCAGCTGAATATTTATTGATTTGATCAGAGGCTTGAGTTACGGAGGTAGACAGATGCCGTGCCCCCCCCCCCCCCCCCCCGCGAACTCTTTCACAGGCAGTTCTTGGTAAAACGGTAAAAATATCTCGTGTTAGCCACCTCTTTAAATAAAAATGTCCTCACTGTATTGCAACCACCGATAACTCATATATGAAGGTACGAGAACAAAAGGCGCCAACCGACTCAGATAGGGCCGTGAGTCCGAGTGAGTAATATTTTGGTGAGTCTGAGTCCGAGTGAGTCCGGTTGACGAAAGTTTTCGAGCCTGAGTCCGAGTGAGCTCTAAGGGCAAAATATATTTCATGAGTGAATCTGAGTGAGCACTTTTTTGCCGGCCTATATATGGCCATGACACCCAATTTTCGATCATAATCCGTGTTATCCGGGTTAATTTTTGTGCATTCGCAAACAAGGTGGCGAAATTCCAGCGCATTTGGTAGAGCACTTAATTTATAATTGAATATTTTTATAAACACGCGAGTGGCCCGAGAGTCGGGGCAACACGTAGCCAGCGCACTCGCGAGGCGCGACGTAACAAGCAGCTTGCTGTGCGAGCGTCTGCATTCCGGAACAATATTGTTCCGCGGTCAGCTGCGCGTGAAATCGAGATATTTTGCTTTATTCAGCTTGGCACTGAAATTGAACGATTTGCAGTGGCTGAAACTTTGGTAGAAGACGACGGCTCCGCTCCATGCCGCACATGACGTCACGGACGCCATGGCAAAATGACGGTCGCCGGCGGTGGGCGGGGTTTACAGCCGGCGACTTCTAGGGCGTAATAGACCCTCTGCTTCTATTTTTCGCTGAGAACCACGAATTTTTGGATGACCTTTAAGAAACTTTGTAGCTTTTAGAAAGTTTTCAAATGCTTTCAAGAAAGCACCAGCACTGAAGGGAAGTTTTGATATTGCGAAAACACGGCTATAAGATAACGGAACGTCCACGTGTACTCGTGCGTCCACACCATGCGAAAGGGTGCGCAAAGCGAATTTCTTTTTAATGTTCACACGACGTTGCACACACGCACAACCGTTGAGAAGACCGCGAAATCCGGCTTCGTTTCCAAAACCGCGTACACGCAAAGCACTTGCAAACTAGTCCGATAGTAACAAAACACGTGTACTCCTGTTCGCATTATGCGGACAGGTGTATTAAAAGATTAAAAAGTTTTTTGTTTTTTTTTGCGACGGCGATATAGAGAGGACCGGGAAATCCGGCTCCGTTTTCGAAACCCTCGCTCGCGTGAGTCCGAATGTGAACCGTGACCGAGATCGTGAACTTTGTTCCGGGCGAAGGAGAAAGCGTGCGTTAGCCCGCGTCTCGGAGGCCCTTGTTTCTATCGTAAGCCGCCATTTCGTGACTAGGAGCACACACGTAGCGTACTTTTGCCGCTATCCACGGCGCCTGGTACGTATAGGACGTATGTAGTATATGGTTTTCAACGTACCCCGGACTGTCCCGCAAATGGTCGGGCTGACACCACGTTGGACTCGGTCCTGGTCCAGGCTTCTTCATTGCCTTGTGAAGAGAACGAAGACGCTTATTAAACGAGGCAAAAACAAACGAAGGAGACGCTGCGGGGTTCCAAACCCCCTCCTATTTCTGCCAACAACTCGCCCAAAAAGAAGTACATTTAGTCGAAACACTACGCATAAGTACGCAGCCTCCCGAACCCACACTTTAATTAAAAAAGTCCTGGCGCCCGGCCCTGACTTCGACCTTCAACATGGACACAAACACCTGCAACACTCCGAGATCCGTGTATTTTGGTCTCGGATCTCTATGAGAACACGCCGCAAGACTTCCTTCTATTTATCTGCCCAAAAAGCATAATTAAGTACACGATCTTCGCTTCTGGTTTTTTTACTATTATTACTATTAGCCATATGAAAGACGCGAATTACAGAAGGTAACTGCTATTTTCTTTAGCAGTCATGCTCGCAAAGTATTCACAGTGATTTTTTTCCTTCTTGGAAACGCCGACGCGTGCTACTTCTGCTTGACGTTACGCCAGTAACAGCCGTTGATTGGACGATATCGGTTTTCGTAATTAACTAACAAGCGAAAGCTTCACCTTCGTTATAAACGAAATAGCACATGTATCCAACGCACTGGTGCCTTGCTGATAATTCCGGGCTGGTTTTAGTTGACTTTCCTGTTCAGCGTTCTTTTCTCCAGCATCATATACCGACGATCTAATATCGGAACAGGCTTGATTGCACCTGAACCGAAGTCCGCTCGTCCACTCTCTTATCTAAGTTATGTGAAGTGGCTGTAGATAGTCAGAGTTCAACCGCGGGCTTGCAACAGTAGGGCTCATAAAGCCCAAAGCTGCTCGGTAGGGATCTCCGTGACTATGCGGCCAGTGGGCGCGAGCAACTGTTGATGGCTTGCATGACCTACATTGTTGTTCCGTCGGCGAATCGCTTTAGCGGAACCGATCAATGATATCATACGGCCTGGCACTATCGGTCTCCTTTTCAATAGAAAAGCTGATACACTCGCATTTGCTGTCAAGTGGGTGGTGTTAGTAGTCTGCAATAATTCTTTACGCCAAAGGTGGGGCGTTTAGAAAAAAAAAGAAGAGAGAAGCAGAACTAAACTATTGAAAGCGTGGAAAGCAAGATTGTTCTGCAAGATCACGTGAAAGATTGGTATTATAATATGCACCTGATGTGTCCAGTGACCTCCGTTGAGGGGTGCTGTGGTCGCGAAACATGTGCCGAGGTGATGTCTTCGGAGCGTTCTTGTCTGGGACCCTTGTAAAGATCGGCGATTGCCAGCTGAGAGACATGACGGAACAAACAAGAGAGACGACGAGCCGTGGTCAGTTTATGAGGAGGACATTTATGATGGAGCGGTATACACAGGGGGCAAAAAAAAAAAAATGTTCAAGGTAGGAGGTTTCCAGGTTGAGACAGTTCTGGCCACCCCTCACACGCGGTAACGCGCGCACCTCATTCAAAAGGATGAGTGAGACCCCCTGCTATCGGCTCCGGCTACGCCACGAGGCGAGCCTGCCCAGTGGTGAAGGCCAACTCGCGCCTCCTTTCTCTCCCGATCGCGCGCGCGCGCATGCGCGTCCGTCACGAACACATCCCAGGTCAGAGGAAAGGATCAATAGTACGGTTCCGAGCTGGCTAGACGGGCCGTCCATCCTTTCCGGCCTTTCTTTCGCTCAGAGCTCATCAATTGCGCAAGTCTCGCTGCTACAAAAAGCAACCGCCTTGTCTAAAAAATTGTTTTACTAACTGTTGTACCTGCCATCTATGAATTAAAATAAAGTTGATAACCAAGTAAGTAAATTAAATAAACTAATGAAAATAGCATTTTTTTCTGCCTACAGATGGCGCTGCAATTGGTAACTGCCAAATAATGAGTTAGGAGTGTGTTTTTTTTGTGTGAAAAACGCGAGCCGAGTTTCTGTACTAATAGTGGAGACAAGCTCCGAGCTTTCACCCCTTTCACTTTCTACGTTTGTTTTGTGCTGCGGTCACGGATTCGTGCAACGATAGGCACGGATGTTCTCTGTTGCGTAAGCGCGTAGGGGCTCCTTCCAAATGTTGATTGACAATGTCGTCGTTTGGGAGACGCGCCGCATCCGTTTCGAAGACGGGCACGCGGGAGAGGATGCTAGCTTTTCACGTAGTACGCGAGACACTTTTCTATTGTTTTAACGGCAGGCGATTCTTAGGGGCGTTAGCGTCACGGCGGAAATAGGTCAGCTAGGGCGAAAACATTCGATCCTGTACGTAGCGTGCAGTCAAGTGGTTTCATATAATAAAATATGTGACTCGGGCAAAAAGACTAAAGCTTCCAGCCTTCCGTGGCTTGGATGTAAACATCCTTCAACGCAGTATTACGTGCGTATTTTTAAAGAGGTTTTAGTCACGTTCCACAGAGTAAACCGCACGCTCTCGTCAAACTGATTTCATCTGTCGTCTGCTGTAGCGAAAATGGGCGTCTACAACATGGTGGCCGTGACGTCATTTTAGTTTTAGTTAAATCTAATATTTACACTATGCAAAAGTAAAACCTAAAATTTTGAAGACTACCAATCATTAAATAATGTTCAGCAAGACGTTTTGTGCTATCAACACGATCAACATAGACATCACGCAAAAGAAAGCGAGAGGGAGAAAAAAGTGTCATGGCGGCGTTCAGCATGTGCGCATAAAGTGACCGTTCGCGAGTTAGTTTGCGAGTTCGGAAGCAGTTTACGAAGTTTTACACTGCGATTTGTCCGGTGCTAGGAGCAGCTGCAGCTGCTGCCCGAACACATCAAGCATGCGGCACAAACTTTTCTTTGCCCGCACTGTTCTCGTCCAGAACAACCAAGTCGAAGAAGCACTGCGTGTGCTGAACCGGTAAGCGTTCCTCCAGATACAAGCTTTGGGCGATAAAGCTACGAGCAACGGTATTACTTCTCACGAGAAGACGTGTCGTTCGTAACTTTAAGAGCTGAGATCCGCGGTACCTGGATTCATTTTGTCTTGCGCTCTTTCTCCCTCTGTTTCTGTTAACCTAGCATCCTGGGCATGGAAGGTATCTTCGACCGCTACCGACTCACAAGGTACTACGAGAAGCCGACGAAAACGCGTCGGCGAATAAACTACGAAATCTGCAAGGCCATCTACGACGAAGACATGGCTCGTCGGATCCAATTCACGCTGCGCAAAAACCGTACCGACCCCTGGCTAGGAAATGACTGAACTGTTTGGGACGTGTTTCTGGTGGTGCAGCCGCTCTTCTTACCTGCGGTTCCTTCGTTGTTGTAGTGTATAAAGGATCAGTACTTCGGGGGTCCGAATGGGCGTCGATTCCTAGCAGCAAGCACGTTGGTCGCGTGCGTGCGTGCGAAGCGTGGCTTTAACGTCTTCGTTATTTGCTTGCTGACACTCACGCGCTTCGCCACTCCCCGTTTTGTGGTTGTTTCGAGAGTTGTTATTAGTAATCTTTTGCTTGTCTTCCTCGACTATCGGCGCAATATTCTGTCGTCGTCTAGACGGGCCTCTAAGCAAGTTGCTGATGTGACCGCTAGCGAACGCCACGAGTTCTGGCAAAACTTTCACAGCTGTGCAAATACATCGTGGTTGACACAGTGCATACGACAAGAGCCGTTGTCATCACTAACCTCAACCGTACCCAGATGCTGCTAGTTAGAAAACTTGGAGCGCAGAAGGCGCTGGACGAATAAAACACACACCACATGTGCTGATACATACACATGCATGGGCACTCCCCCGGTGTGTGTGTGCGCCACAAGTTCAAGGACCAAGTCTACGTGTCTCTAGCATTATCTGCCGTGTTGCCTTATCGACTACGGCGTTTCGCTACCAAGCGCAAGATCGCGGGTTCGACTCCTGGTGGCCGCACTGCGCAAACGCCTATGTGCTTAGATTCAGCCTCAGAGTCTTTTAAAGAACCCCAGGCAGTCAGCATGCTTAAAACTCGAGAAGTTATGTTCCAAAATGAGGCTGTCATGTCTAGTGTTGCACTTGCACTTTTCAACACAAAGTTGTGATGTGAAGAAGAATTGGTCCTTGCCCTTTGGTTGCACAAAGCTACAAAGAAAACCTCTTTGATCCCCCAATTCTCCGTCAGAGTTTGAAAAATTTGTTGTTGCCCGGTAGTTTCTGCGAACTAGGAAGCTTTCTTTGTGTCATAACAAGTCGTAATTTTTTCACTTCCACGAACTTTGCTCCAACTCCTGGGCTTCTGTACAACTGTCTCAATGTAAAATTATTACATTCCATAAAGCGCCAGCTAAATATTGGTTTCTGGGATTTCTTGCTTAGCAGCAAATTACAAATAGACTTAACTCTCTTGATTAGACGAATTGATTCTGCAGACAGAGAGGGGTGCAGTGAAAATTTTGTATTTACGTAATTTATGCACATATCTCCTAACTTCTTACCTATATATTTGATTTTAGAAAACTTACTGTATTGGAAACTCTGGAGCCAAGATTGTTCAGCTGCTTTGATGCTTAGCACATTCTTTCACTCTTTGCTCTTGTGCCTTATTGCACTTCATCAACATTCCCAATTAACATTTCTTAATGATCCAAGACAGCAAGTTTCTTCATTTTTGGATCATTACATTTATGACAACATTATGTTGCAAATGGTTATTTGGCAAGACTGCAAAGGCTTGATGTTTAGGCAAATCTGCTTACTAATCAGCACTCCCATGCCTGCCAAACCAGGCCTAGAATTCCGGTTCAGTGATGTTTGTAGGAGACTCGTGTACGTTTTTATCTGATAACAGACACGAGACATGAACATGGGTTTCATGAACATTTTATATATTTACATCTTGCTTTTAATTTCACATCTAAAGGCACTTTTCACACAATAGCGCACATGGGGTAACTTTTTGCTGGCCCGTTGGAAGAACGCTGTACTGCGTTCAGACAAATGACCTTCAAGGATGCAAGTTCGACACATTTACCCTCGTATAATACATTCTTGAATGCCCTTAACACTCTTCATTTGAACATGCACGTACATCCATTGAACGTCAAGTCGGTGGTCCAGCATTAACTAAAGAGCACGCAGTGCCGTATACGTTCCTTATATACACATTGTTGACCCCCTGGCACGTGTTGCATGCTCGTGACCTAGATAGACTCTCTTTACCAGCAAGTACTCGATAAACGGCAACAGCAGTGCTTACCTACTGCAAGGAATTTTAACTCCTATTACTATCTTTACATCACTTTACATTGCTAATAATAGCCATACGTACATGTCGGGAGACATGGCTGAAAAATAATGGGTCTCTCATTCTGCCTGTACATGCCGACACTGTACATAGTCCAAGTATTCGACCAACAGCAACTCTCAACACGGCCGCGTGAAGTACTTGCCGACCGTCTACGGGAAGTAAACATGGCATGTGGTTTGAAGTACTTTTTGCCTGTTGCACATTATTACACGAGCCAGCCCAAATGTGCGAGATGCTGTGTTGATAGAAGAGCTGGGCAGAGCAGGCCTATCTCGCTAAACTGCACACATTAATGCTTGATTTAACATTTAGGAACATTTTCCTTCGATTTCTAAACCACGAAAGTTTGAACCTTGTTTAGCAGAGCATGCGATGCCCAGAGTGTGAAACCATCCCATACTGTGCCTGCCACCACAGCTGGCATTTTGCCGCCCTAGTGTCAATGGTACCTTGGTATGGTGCAGTCATCTTCCTCACGCAGAAATGGGCACAGCAATTAGCCAGCAGTTTAGCAAGAGTACAGGCGGGCTCCCTCATCAGCACATCAGACAGCTATCTTTCACAAGAACAACCCTTAGCAATTTTCCAAACACCAAAACAAAACCTTTGGCATGGTCACTCTCCTTAAGGTACTGGTGAACAAAGCATAATTACAAGTCGTGCTGAAAAGCTTGGACAATAAACGACAGTGCATTGGGGAAAAATATCATGCATAACACAAACATGTGAGCACGGTTTTGATCACCCTGGAATAAAACATTGAGGTCCCCGACAAAGAGGAACACGCTCATTCGTAAGAAGGAATGTACGTGTGTGTTCAACGTGCATAAAAGCGGGAATGTTTAACTTAACGTGCCTCCCTTTATTATAGGTATTTGTACGGCTTTGTCAGAAAGCAGCGAGGGCATGTGCACAGAAAAAGTTTTCCAGTGCAGCACAGCATGCAACACTGAAGCTAGTTCCCTACTTATTTACAGAATTATGCGCAGCACTGAGAGATTCGTAAACGCACGGCGTGGTCGCCGTTTCGGAGACTACGGTCTGTGCAATCACACCAGAGCCTGATCGATACTGGTCTTGACGTTAGCAAACACTCAATTTCTAGAGGTGCTGGCCTAGGTTGTCTCGTTAATGATGCAGCAGGCAGTTTCGAAGCGTAACTGGCTTTTTGGTTCGCACACAGCTCCAATTACAAAATTTCACATCTTTAAAACCGATTACGAAGCTCTCGAACATGCAATGGCACTGCCCACTGTAGTCATCTTAAAGCCAGCACATGTTTTTCATATTGAAAGTACAGGCAGCTGCTGGGCATGCATGTTGGGAAATGCTTGCGTGCTGGTTTGCCGCTAGCCACTCGGTGCACGTCACTTGCTTCAAGTGCATTGAACAACCGTGGTTACATTGGGCTTCATGAACACAACCACATTTTAAAACGATCAAAGGAGCTAGCCAGTGACAAAGGCCACATTTTCCTGCCACGTTTAGATGTATTGCATTTGGAAGAACAGTTGTTCCCTTATTCTTCATTGTTCCACCTACAGGAACACTTCACTTCCTAGTCCTCAAGTATGGGCGCTGCTGCGTACAGGCTTTTTCACACTTAGGGGAAAAATCTGAGCACGTTGCAAAGTGTCAGCTTATCCCTAAGTGTGAAACAGCCTGTACTGTTGAGTGAAGCAGTTGCTCCAATTGAGAAACACTCAAGAGTGAGCAAGGACTCTCGCGGAACACTCCTACACCTCTTGAGTAGATTCTGAAAGTTCCCAATAACGAAGCTGTTGGCAAAGGAGCACTGAGGAGAGCTAGTACAGTGACATGCAAGAAATTGTGCCGCTTTCAGAATCTCAAGTCGAGAAGATTCATCAAGAGGAAGAATATTTAAGAACACTTGGAATTATTCGGAGCTGTGCGGATTCACGAGGAAGAGACGTGTCGGTGAGGCAGCACTGAAGCTGCATCAATGAAACGAGATTATTGCATGCTTAATAAGCTTATGTGTTGAAGGTACAGGAAGGAACATTTGCGGAGTGAAGGTGCTCTAGAGGCATCTTGCGTCTCCTCTTTCTGCACAAGCATATCGCGGATGCAGCAGAATGATGCTGTAAACTGCCACGAGGTTTGATTTTACAAGGAACAGCAACAAACAGCGTTGCTTTGCTGTTTTGCAATATTGTCGGGTGTACCGCCAGGCATTGCCACCCAAGTTGAGCATGGGAATGCTTGAGAAAAGATTAGCCTCTGAGCCTTTTTTGCCAACTGTAGTGCGTATAGCTCATACCAGCGAGAATCTAACTGCATGAAGTCTTTGCTGAAGGAAGTACAAGGGGCATGCAAACACGGACACATGGGAAAAAGAAACTACGTAGAGCTTCTGTGTGTTTTTCTTCCCATGTGGCAATGTTTGCGCACCTCGTACTTTATTCTACGATGAATCCTTACCAACTAGCTCAACTCTCTGTTGTTCTAATATTTAAAAAATGCCCTATACAGAAGACAGCACGAACACACAAAAAGGAAGTCATTAGCTTCGAGAAACAAACTTCTTTTCTAGGTGTTCGTGTCATCTCCTGCACAAGTTGTTTTTCCGAGCACCTTGCACAGGCATACAAGACTGTGCATTTACTCACTGTTAAAGATAAAACTCTTGCTTGAAAAAAAGAAGCACGAAAGAAAAATTTATTGCACAGAGCAGAATAATTTTTAGCTAAAACTTGGTAGCTAGCTATGTAATATTACTTTAGAATGTCAACTTTAGAACGATAGTTAATGGCAAGCTTCCAACCGAGAACTCAAAAAGAAAGTTTAGGTGGCTAAATATGAAAGAGTAAAATAAAATTTTAAAGTGTCCTTAAAGTTGCTGTTAATGGTATTTAGAGGAAAGCGAGCAGTGCTACCAGCCAGCCATTCACCGGCACTCTTCACGTTAGAACTTGTGGGCTCAGACCAGCCTGCAGTTGATTGAAGGCCATTTGGTACACCAACAATATTGCGCAAATGCTTCTGGAAACAAGTTCAACAAAACTGCTTTTGTACTACAGAGGCTATGCTTGCGGGGTGGCGTGCAAAGGCGTGTCGCGGCAGGCACGTCATTGCCATGTCTGGCAACACTGGGCAGTAAGAGCGCACTAAATCGAAGCAGCTTCTTTCTTGCAGAGACAGGAAAGGCAGCAGCTGTGAACAATACCGGCACCTTATGAACACTTTGGGACAAACGCCAATCACCGTTCCCTCGGTGAAAGTTTGCTCACGCTAACGTCTTTGCCGAGCAAACGTGCAAATGCTGTGCCTGCCGCAAAATTCTGCCAGGTGCTCCGTTTAATTGTGGTTAAGTGCTGGGCAGATGCAACAGCTGTGCATAACGTGCGCTTTACATAAACCTATACATTATTCTTCAATCTTAGAAAGTCAACGCGTGCTAACTTTTGCGTGCACCTATCAGACGCTTTGTGCAAAGCATGGAGGTACAACAGAGACACAGAAATACATCTCACCCGTTTGCCGGTATTCTGAGTTGCCAGCACCAGACAGGGATGAAACGTTTTCCCACGATTCGTGCAATGCGCTAGCGACGAGAACAAGCTATAAGCGCAGGGTCGTATAGAGTCTCGTGCTTACGCACTCTTTGGCATCACCTAGCCGTGTCACCGAAACCAGAAGTGCACCCAGATAATGTTTCAAGAATTCAAGCTGAAAATCCCGGGTCAAATCTGCCAGCTTAGGCTTAAGAACAGTATCCTAGACCCGCGTTGGAAGATGGAACTTAAACACATGTATGTTGGAAGCCTTCACATGAACAGAGTGTTTCACTGTTTGCCCTCAAATCTCACTGAGGAACGTGCAATGACAGCTTTCAAATCCAGAACATGTATCATTTCCCACAGCTTAATGTAGCCCACAAATTTCCAACAAATTAACTCAGCTTGCCTATGGGCAGAACTGCCTTTCTGCACATAGAAACAGCACAGTGTGTCTCAAGTTCTGTATAGCTGCAGAGATGAGATGAAGTGCAGTTTCTAACCCATGCGCCCATCCGTGCCACTCATGCGTAAAAATTATTAAAAACAACGAGAAACATTACATATTAGGGTGGGAAAAGGAAAACAATGTGGCAACGAAATCGTCAGGGCCGAAAGTTTGCGTCGGCGATGCTGCTCCACATCCCACGCATGCCTTGTGTGCTGTTTTTGGTGAAAGTGGCTTCGTGCGCTGTCCACTCGCTGAAAAGATCTCGAGGAGACGACAGAGGTGCTACCACAATGCGGAGGAGCAGTGGACCAGATATTTCATGCCACCCTTGGCTCGTGCAACTGTCAGCGGTCAGAACACGGAACACGGAAGTGATTCCGATCACTGCATGCGTCCAGTTTGCCACGGCTCGCAAGAGTTCACGTGACGCGGCAGTCACAAGAGGGTTCCTTCGGGAGGCAACGGCAGTCACGTAGCACACGCCCAATATCGTCCCTCGTGTTCGACGAGCACGGCCTCGGGCCAACTGCCGACTTGCCACTCCGGGTAGCGGCTCACGTAGTCTTCGTTGCCTCCTTGACTCGGCCGCACAACAGTCAGGGTAGTCCCCAGGGCGTAGCCCAACAGGTAGAGGTCCGCCTGTGAACAGAGTGGCAGCAAAAGCTCATGACACACTTCATCAAGGATACTGTGCATTGTGCAATTTAATCTCCCGGAGACAACACTTGAGCCGCGAATATATAGGCTTTGCTCACAATTTTGCTTTCCTGTTAATATCTGCGTGTACGATATTTTATGGCATGTCCAATTTCAACATACTTCACATTGCACTTATGTTGTGCTTTAAGAATTGTACATATAGTATTCAGTATATGATGCCATATTCCAAGGTAATGTTCTTTTAACCCTTTCCCTGCTGTGGACAAACTGGGCTTGTCCACTGTTTGTATTGCTCCTCTTGCAATTTTCACAGTCAAGCTTCCCAGATCCCTTTGGTGCAACTTCTCGAGGTATCGAAAGATGGCAGGGGAAAGGCATAAATTTTGACCAAAGGTGATTTTGATGCTGGCAACTAGGCTTGTGCGAATAGTAAATTTTAAGTTCGAAGCGAATAGTGATTTTGGTCGAATAATTTCGAATCGAATTCGAACAGTATAAATCACATATTAAAAAAAACGAGCATATTTGTCATGACCCAACCAACCTGCACAACGGTTTTTTTTAAATTGTAACAAGGCATGCGCAAATGTCATTCTTTTTGGTTCAAAGGAAGTGGAAGTAACTTTCAATAGTAGCAGGATTTGGCTTTCGGTAGAATGCAAGTGATAACCTGTAAAATATGTTACGTTTTAAAATTTACTATACTAAGCCGGTATAACAAGTTTTTAAACTTAAAAAATGATGAATCGATGTGAGGGTAATATGTTCGTTTAACCTTGAAGTGGGGCTTCGCGGTGGTGCATATTTTCCCGGGAAAGGTGTATTCACGGTATAGCACTCCTCCACTGCAGTGAAACCACTTTTACAGGAGGTTACAAGCAGACATTTTCCTTGAAAAGGTGTATTCACGGTATAGCACCCCTCCACTGCAGTGAAATCACCTTTACAGGGGGGGTTACAAGCGGACTGATATACGCCTATTCGTTCTTTGCGAATACTTTGAAATTTTTAATAATTTAAATTCGAATTGAAGCGAATTCGAATACTGTATTATTCGTTCGAATATTCGAAGTGCTCGAATATTTGCACAAGCCTACTGGCAACCAGTATTCGGATGTTTTTGGAGAGGCGCCAGAGAGAAATAGGAAGGCTAGCACTGGGCGTACACAAGCACACACCAGTGGAGGCCATACAAGGGGAGATGGGCTGGTCTTCCTTCACGGTGAGGGAGGTGGTGGCCAAGGCAGGTTACGAGAACTGGCTGGTGAGGCTCCCTGAGCAGAATGTGGCCCGCAGGATGCTCATCCACACCAGCTTCGCGAGTAGGTCTACGAGATGGACCAGATGCACAGTGGCTCTACGCCGACGTTTCGGGTTGCCAGCAGTGTGTTTAGAGAGAGCAAACGAGGAGGGGAAGACTAAACCTGGGGAGGGAGTGCGGCTCAAAGTTTGCGAGGTGGAAACGACCGCATGGCGTAACTCCGCCGCGACAAAGTCAACTTTTGAGATATACCGCGGCGAGAAACCCGAAATAAGCACGGAAAGGATCTACGACAACTCAAAAGGGAGAGCTTTGCTGGCGGAGGTGAGGGCGGGTGTGCTGTGGACGCGACTCTGGAGAGCGCGATTCACAGAGGGTCTCGTGAAAACATGCGCCCTCTGTGGGGGATCGGACAAAACGCTCGGCCATGTCGTCGTTGAGTGCTGTGATATTCTTCTGCCGGCCAGCACAGCGGCGCTGCCCATCGCGCTTGGCTTCGGTGTAGAGGGCGGAGAGCTGCGGAAGTTGGTGGAAGTGACGAAGAGGCGCCTTGAGTACTGGTGGCGGCGCGGAGCGCTACGTGTTTAGTGGCAGCTCATACTTGTCTGTTAGCCAGTTTAGCTACTCTTATTATTGGCGGTTTTTTTTTTCTCGGTCACGCCGGTTTTGGACACCTAACTACGGCGACCCATTAAAAAGAGCAAGACCACCAACATCGTCATCTTCAATTTGCGCACGTGTTCTAGCAATGGCTGCATTACGAAGAATAAAGAAAAAAAAGAAAGAAAACTCTTTATGGAAGTTTCACTCGAGTGACAAGTTAAAGAAAAGTGCAACTCTCGCCCGAGTCTGGCGCAAAAATCCGAGAAACCGTTGAACCGAGACGAAGAAAGGGTGTTGCCGTATTGTAGTTTATGCAGATAGCCACGACCTCACCTCCCATGGTGCTTCAAAGATTTTTTCCCACGGCATCTGCAAGTTCCATCATAGCACACCGGAGAGATGCTGTTTTTGATATATTAGAAAGCAATTTTCTGCACAGAGAACTGCTGACGATCATGTAAACTCTGTAGGACAGCACAGTGAAGCTGATCTTCAGTCACAATTCGTCACCATTTCACAGCCCTTGGAATCTATTATGCAAATAAAACATTTCAGTATGTGTCTTCAGATTATGTTTGGCCAGGTAAGCAGGGAAGCAACTAAGTGTACTCATAGTCGAGTCAATTAGGAAATGAACGCTAGTGAACTTGAAGCACTTTACCTCTGGTACTGCCCGACTTTTGCCAAGCCGGCTGACATGGCTGACCAAGTGCTCTTCTGGTGACGTTGACGTGACTTGTGCAAAGAGGACTGTGGCGAACAGGGGGCACGGGGCGTCGCTATCCTTTTGTGCTGCGAACAGCTCCAGAGCAGACTTGAGCATGACGATTTTTACTGCCTCCACGAGCTTCGCGTCGAGCGTGGAGTCTTCGTTGAGCTTGCTGGCGAGCAACGCCGCTGGACTCGCCGTTAACCGCAGCTGATCCTCCTGGAAAAGCAGAAGTGGGAGACAAGCCCCTCAGACCGCAGTTATCTCACCCACGCATCAATTGATACAGTTCAATGAATGTTTATAAGTTTCATCACACTTCTTGCATCTCCAACATTATGAAGAGCATAAAGCTATGGCCACTGTCCGTGTCATCCGTGATGTCATCATGAGCTGGCCGAGGAACATCAGCAGCCACTATCTTTTTTTCTGGGACCTCGTCATGAATGACTCATACAGTAAAAGCTCGTTAATTCGGATTTCTAGGGACCGGAAAAAAACGTCCGAATTAACCGAATGTCCGAATTATCGAATGGTCGAAATAAACACAATAAATGCAAGAGTTTTTTCAACATGCCTTTACTTTACAATGTAATCGCGGATGCGTGTCTGTTTTCGAGTAGAAATTCGTGCGGACACAATTTTTCTGAGCCCTTCAAGGTGCTCAGCAGCTCGCATGCTGTCTGCAGTGCCAAAACAAAATTCTTTAAGGACGACGAGGGCCTCCGCGGCTTCCTTCACAGTATGAGGGGGCCTGTGTGGCTCATGGTGTGGCTGCTCCTCTTCAGGCTCTTCGTTCTCGGATTCGTTGCCATGCATCACTTCCTTGACGATTTGCTCATCAATCAGACAGCCGGCAGTGGCAACGCCATCATCAATGCCGATATAATCCTCTAGTGTCACTGCATCAGGCATAACACTTCCGAAATCCTGCCCATCGTCGGCACCGTCGTCCGGCGACACTTTGGCATCGCAGGAGTCGGGTACAACAAAGCCACTGTGCCCGAAACAGTTGGCAATGGCGTGCGCAGGCGTGTTCTGCCACACATATGCAAGAATGCTAACTGCGCTCAGGAGACTCGTGTCGTATTGTTTGCCGACGTCATGGCACAGGAGCAACTGCTTGTCGGCGGAGCCCATTTTTCAGGGCACGCAAAATTTCTACTTTGGTGGTGAAGTCCTTCACCTCGTACTTGGGCCGCTTCGCCGGCGTTGCCATCGGCGGAGAGTGCATTCACACGAAAAGTCAGCACAAAAGCACCAGCAACAATCAAGCTAAAGGAGCCGTACTGAATCATTCCTCGATAAAACGACGTTCAACGATGCAGCACACCAACGGGATCAAAGCAATAAAATGGCACCGCCAACAACACACGCGAAGAAAAGGCGTTCAACCAGTCTCAAGTCAAGCCAAGTCAACAATTGATGTCCATGGCGATGCTGCGTTTGAGCTTCACTTCCGTTCTGAATTGTTCTTTTTTCGTTTTCGAGCCTCGCCGGCGGCCCGAAAGTCGCCGAATTATCAGATTTGCGGTCAAATCTGTCTGAAATAACAAGCACCTAGTCTCATACAGTGATGTGTATATTTACAGGGACCAGATGACGTGTCCGAATTAACCGATTTTCCGAATTAACGAGAGTCGAATTAACGAGCTTTTACTGTATAAAGCACAATTGACTAACATCAGTGGAAGCACTGAAGCCTGGCCTCGTTTACCTCAGTATTGAAAGAGTGAAGCACCAGTTTCCAGATTAACATGTGATCTGTCTTACCAAGTCCTGTAATGCGGAGAGGCACTCCCAGAATCCCTGCAGAGCCTGGGTGTACTGGAGACTGCGATGGAAGGTCCAGCCCTCGAGCCAGGTCTTGGTCCCCACAGATGCGTCGTGGAATCGCTGAAATGTAAGCGAAACACTTGTAAGCCAACTGCAGTGACACTTCACGTTTGCTAAATTGGTCACGAACGCAATCTAAAGAGACTTCAGCAAAGCCACAGAGCTTGAATCGAACTATTTTTCTTATTGGCTGCCCTGCCTTCTTAGCTTAGCGATTAAAGGACCCCCTGACAGCGAAAGTTTTGTTTGAGACTTTTTTACTGTAATTTGTAGCTTTGTGTCTGGTAATCCTGAAATTGAATCGTAAATGCTCAAACGCATTGTATAATTAATGCTAGCATCGTTAATTGAGAACGATTTTGCATCGGTTCGATATGCCCACCTAAATAGCATAAGAAACTAGTGCCCCACAGCAGGGGAGCGCCCAATATCGCGTGCACTCAAGCTTTGGTGTCGTTGAAAGCGCAGGGCCCCGCGCACGGTAAAGAATGAAATGATGCAGGTGCTTCGGTATGTTAGGTGCGTGCCCCCCCCTTCCCTCAGGAAAAAGAAAAAGCATTCCTGGCCAAAGCAGCCAGAACTACGTTGAGAACAGCCCGACAACAGTGCGAGAGGGGGGTGACGAACAATAATCTTCGCTGGGTGTTAGTCGTGGTATTTTTCACGACCCACAAAACTGCTCGGACGTCGACAATACTCACTTTACTCGTGGAACGTCACACGGGGCCTCGGTCTACATCATACGAGTGGCGATGTCGCGAGGTGCTGCCAACTCAGATGAGCACTCATGCTTACTTTTAAACGAAATTAAAATATCTTAAAGCTAACGACCGGCATTTATAATTGGTCAGAAGTGCCCCCATATACAGGACAATCAAACAACACAAACATCTTGAAGTTTCAATTTTGGTGTCAGGGATCCTTTAAGGTGTTGTGCAGCTGAACTCAAGGACATGGGCTTGGTTCCCAGTCATGGCAAAGTGAAAAGGGTCAAGTTTGGGAGATTGCATATTCACTGTCAGGCATTTCCATGCTGCATGAAGTGCCACACTATGAGCTCCTGAAGATGCTGCTGGCTCTAGTATTTTATTTAGGAAACTCTACAATGTTGGCACTGATGAACTGTACACAGTTGTTCATACCTGGTAGACGCCATTGGCACCTCTGTGTCCACTGAGGATGGATCCTCCAGACGCCAAAACTTGGAAGCCAGCGGCACGAATGGCGGCATAGCCGTCATTCTTGATCCTCCGTAGCGATCTCACTTCAAGTCCCGATAGTACAGCTGCAAGGGTCTGAACAGAGGAAATAAAATAGACGGGTGGAGGTGGAGCATTAAAATGGAGTTGGTGAAGGGCAGCACTACAGATGGGACTTATTTCCAGTCAACTCGGATTGGCGAATTGTAAGGCAGCCATAAAGTAGTTGCTTTCATATACTATAACACACTGATCAAGCATCCTCTCCTGCCTCTCAACTCTGAACTGTCCCAAATGTCCTACAAATGTCGAAGTCAGAGAGGCAGCTACGCCGCTCGACATCCTCGGAAATATACCGTATTTATTCGAATATAGGTCGACCTTTTTTTCCCAAAAATGTTGCCCATAATCAGCTATCGACCTATATTCGTGACCAAAGAATCTCGACCTATATTCGCGATCAAAGCGACCAAAAGCACCGCACCTATGGCGTTCAACTGCCGCGCCTGCTGTTCTTCAAGCAGTTCCTGCTACATACGCACATTATATACCATAAAATCTGGTATAAAAACCATACCCGTCCGCCTTTTCCGACTAAGTAACTAAGAAAAAAAAGTTATTTGTGCAATAGCTGCACACCGCCTTTTCAAAGCCCCCGCGAAATGCAGCCGCTCCGCCATGTTTGCGCTGGAACCCGTGATTTCCCTAGGTAGGCCGTGAAGTCCCTAGCCCCCTAGCCGTGCTGCCTGCCGACGCGCAGCCGCACTGGCACTGGCCTAAGGCCTCACTCTTTGTTTGTTGTTTGATCTGGCGTGACGGTTCGCATTTGCAAATGCGCGGTTGGACGGTGTCACGTCGGTAGAGCTACACAGCTGACTTCAAGCGTCAAGTGATACTTTTTGCCGAGAATTCCAGCAGTTGTGCCGCTTAGCGTGAGTTCGACGTAAAAGTTGATTAGGGGTTGGCGGAAGCAGCGGGACCGACTATTCGCGTGCAATGGATAGCGTCGTGCTTTTCGCGGCCCAGCAACTGGCAGGCATGACGCTCTTGAAAAAGAACTCAGGCTCCGGGCGTCAAGGAGGCCCTGCAGAAGGCCAACAGACCTGGTCGTCATACCGCTAGGTATGACGTCCCGGCTACATTAAGGACCGGGTGGCGAAGAGTTACAAAGAGTGGCTTGAAGGAGGATGCTGCAATGACACCGACGGGACGCCGCGAGAAGGGCTTCCCTCAATGAAGTTGCGACGTGGGTGAAGGACGCGCGGAAAGACTTGCCAGCGGAAATTATCGTGACTGGCTTTAAAAGGTGCTGCATTTCCAACGCAATCGATGGCAGCGAAGTCGACGTCATTTCGGATGCCGAGGATGCCTGCGAAGAATCCGACAACCTTCCTTGCACATCTGACGAACATGACACTCCCGGCAGTGACTAGGGCGCTAAGTTAATTGTAAATAAAGGTGTGCTATGTTTCAATTTTCCTGTTTCTAAAAAAAAAACATGGGTCGACCTATTTTCGAATATTTTTTTTTTATTTCTCGTAGAGCGCTATAAGTAGGGGTCGACCTATATTCGTGCCCGACCTATTTTCGAATAAATACGGTAAGTGCATTACAAACTCTGCGCCACTTAAACACGCTCACGAGAGTCTCTTTGAGTGAAAGAGAGGAAGTTCGAGAGAGAGTGGTTATGTTTGGTAATGATTAGTGAGCAAAGACTCTGAAGAGATCCTAAGATAATTGGAGGGGGTGCTTGCTCAAGTGGGGGCACTTGATCGGTGTTTTAAAGTAGTTTTAATTACAACCAAAGGATAATGAAGTTGGTTGAGATGAAGCTGCCGAAACGACCTGCAACTCAAACATCACAAAGCATTCCTTCTAAATCAATCATGCAGCAACAATCGAAAGAGTGATCTGAAGTCAAACCTACTTTTTCCATTCCATCACCAGGCTGGTGCTTCCTCTTTCGGCGTAGCCCAAAGATGTAGTCAGCCAGTGTCACTTTGTCTTCAACACAAACTGGTGATTCAGCAGATTCAAAGTTGGAGCCCTCGTCGTCCCTTTCCACGTCCATCAGGTCATTGCCATTGGTATCCATGGAAGCGTCTCTATCACTGCTCGCAGCGAGCGAAGCAAAGTCCGACACACTGCTTGGACTGAGAGTGCTCTCCTCGGGTACGGTGGTGATCTTGTGTAGCGAAAGGGACTCCCGTGTCTCCGACGATGGAGCATCGCAGTTCCGTTCCGACTCGGGCAAGCTTTGGTCCACTGGCAGTGTGTGGCTTCGCACTAGGTTACGCTTCCACGATTCCGACTCCGCGTAGAGAATGCGCTGAATCTCCTCGCGGAGTGTGCCCTTACTGTGAATGTTGCCACTGCTGTGGCGACGCACGACGCCGAGCACGCTCGGACGGGGCGCGCCGCCATCTTCGCTCTCGGACCACTCGCTGAACGTGCCGAAGTCCGTGGAGTCCGACTCGTGCTGCAGCTCCGCTGGCTGCTTCGACAGCGGAAGCGAGTCCCACTCCAAGCTGGGCCCAGACGATTCTCTGACCAGCCTCTCACTGTCCGACTCGAGAGAGTTCCCGAAGTCGCTGCCGCTGTCCGTATGGATCTCTGCATTGCGTATGCTGGCACGGCGGTTGGAAGATTCGTCGCCGCTTTTCTTGCCGGCATCGCCCAGCACGACATCGTAGTTTGCTGGGAGCTTCTGGAACACACGGAGGCTGACCAAATCTGCGTCGAGGTCAAGCAGCTCTTGCTTGGTGTCGTGGAGGATGGTCTCTATCTTGTCGATGGTCTCAAATGCCTCGCAGGGAACCTCCAAAGGTGCCTGTGCCCTCTCAAAGATACTCAAGTCAGATGCTTCACTGTCCACGGAAAGCTGATGAGAATGTGAATTGCGGAGCCGCAGCAGTGCGGAGTCGGAGACCATGCCGCCCATGGAGAAGTCGTCGGTCTCCTCTCCCTGGCTGTTGGCGCGGGATGAGATGAGCTCTTCCGTGCGCCGGTTGCGTTCGCTCAGTGAGCCGATGCTGAAGTTGGCGAGAAGGGACACGGTGTCGTTTGCCCATGGCGTTGCCGCCTCGCCACCACCTTCGTAGGAAAGCGAGTCTAGTAGACCCTCGGGCTCTTGGGAGATGGAATCGTCGGACAGCGGCGCTCGGTCGTCTACGTTGTTGTTGTTGTTCTTGACGGACGCCGGGACGTCTCCGGACCCGCTGTCTGCCTTGACACTCGGGTTCGCCCTCGGGCTGTGATCGGTCTGCCGTGTGACGGGACTTCCTGCTGACTTTGCTTTCCTGGAATAAGTAGCAATGTGAGCGTGTTCAAAGTTAGCCTACAAGAAAAATAAAAAAAGCGACAAGCAGGTAACTGAGTGCTACATTATGTTGCTTGTCACATACAAAGGAGACAGATTTAAAAATGCCAAGTAAAAGCTAAGAAATAGAGCAATACAGTACTTATGATTCCGATAAATGTTATGGTTAATAGAGGCATCGCTATCACCAAGTTTCTGTCATTCAATCTCTTGACTAAGCTCTCAAAAGGCCATTGCATCAAATCGTTATATTATACTTCCTTCGCATAACTCACGCATCACGGGAGACGTGACAGTCGTCCGGGCGAGAAGGCGGACACAAAACGTTTTTGCGGTGCTTAAATAAGGAGTCGTGCTGTGACAACACTCACTTGTTGCGATGACGCACGCTGCCGCCTTTCTGGTTATTTCTGGCGATGTTGAGTGGCGTCGAAGCCTTGGGCTGCGCACATCCCTGAAAGCGAACGTCGCCCGATTGGCTGTCGAAGCGCACCGGCTCATAAGGGTTGCTCGACGTCACTCCCATGTCCCAAATGTCGTCGTCGCTTAGGAAGCCACCGCCGCAGCTTGAGCTGGCATCCTGCGTGCCATGCGAGGGTCAACAATCATAATCCGCGCATAATCATAATCCAGTCAACAATAATCGTACCGTGCGCAACTCTCCTAATGCGCTCGACACATGGATGCACTAACTTCAGTCACATTCTACACATTCATTCTGGCACAAATTTTATGCAGGAAGCAGAGAGAAAATGAATGCGGTATGGCAGAGATACCGGAGAAAGAACCACCATGCAGGCACGTCCCAAAACACCACTGCTACATTGCAGGTGTGAAAATAGTACTAGTATCATTTCCAAGCATAAAAACAATGTGACAGTTGCCTCACCATTCAAGCATATGATCGAAATGAACAAAGATGGATGCATAAAACATCTGTCTAGGGCTTTGGTGTAAAAAAAAGGCGTACAAGTTTCACTTGTTTCAAGATAGTATAGCTGCGAACTCGACTTGTTGTGAATGAATGCACCCGCTTTTCGTGCTGGAAAGCTGCAGTAGATATAAATGTGTTGTTCGCTTAATTTCTACAGCACTGGCTTGTACCCTTATGTTCCTTTCTTGCATCCTGCGTAAAACTGTCACCATAGGTATTAATATTCCGTTGCGTCCAAGAGAACTTCATGGAGGTTTTCTATGAAACTGCGGCAGGCTTTAAACGACACTTAAAAAAAAGCTGTTTAGCTTGAGCATAAGATGAACTACAAACGCCTGGTGCATGTTGCGGTATATACTATGTTCACACCAACTTTGCGAGTGATTTGGTTGTATGTGATAATAAGCAAAGCACACTGTAAGGCACATCAGCGTAGACATCAATTAGCCACACAGCATTGAGTCAACATGACTTAAAATCCTTATCACACACGAAGAAACACCAACTCTCCCTAAAACAAAAAATAGCGCAGTATTGTAGTGATCACGCAACAGTACCGCAAAATAGCACGACAACGTTCCTTCACATTCCACAGGCCAGGAATAAAGTGCACGCTTTATAATAACGGCATTTTTGCCTGAAAAGGTACAAAACCATTGTGTGTACAGCACAAGCAGTGTGAGAAACGTATAACTGCTTTATTTACTGTATCATAAAAAGTTAGGAGACATTGATTATTAATATTAGAGTTACGGAAAGCCGCAGTAATCTTGTTCGGGCTACATGTGTACAGTTGAATTTCTCGCACTTTAACTTTGCAGCCACAAAACATTTAAAAATTCTATGGTTTTACATGCGAAAATCAAAATGTGATTGCAAGGCATGCCATAGTAGCAGTCTACGGAAAAATTCCGACCACTTGGGGTTCTCCTACGTGTGCCCATTCTAAGTACACTGGTGTTTCCACATTTCAAATTATCGAATTGTGGCTGCCAAGGCTGAAAATCACTAAGTTGCCACAGCAGATGACAAAGTATCTGTGGGCAAAATATCTTGGTGTGTCATTCAGAGATAACACTTGCCTACTCGAATGAAAGCCAAGGAAGAAAAAGAAGTGAAAAAAGATAAAAAGTGAGTGTAGGATATGTTAAAAAATGTTCAGTGATGCCATGCATGCTAGAAGGAGAGGAGTTAGTGGTGCGCAAGCTTCCCAAGTCGTGGTGTAGTGCCAAAAATAGTGCGTAAACGCAAAAATAAGAAAAACGTACACATTTCTTTTCAGCTTGGGCATGCTCAGTCACGGGCTGGGGCTGAAAGGGCAAAGCAGCGATGCGTTGCAAAGGCAGTTGAATGCATCAATGAACTATGCCGTATAATTGATCATCATGGACTTTGGCGTTGTTGGTATCTGTAGATTTTTGCTCACAGGTTTTTTTATTGCATTTTCTTCCTGCGTGGACAATTACTGCTGTCGTCCATAACAACACTAAATCCATAAACGTGAAATGCTTAAAGATATCTACAAACTGTTTCTGGTACCTGGAACATCTGAAGCTACACTAAATGACACTATCTTGGTGTCGCAAAGCTCCCACAAAAATCTGACGAGGACTTACTTAAAGTGAAACCTACACATCGATTAAAAAAAGACAAAGAAAAGCATGAATAAAAAAATATGCAGCACAATTTGGATTCCTCTCAAGGATAACACATCTAAAAGGGGAGAACTCGTCGTGGGAAATTTTTTACTTTGAGCCAGACGCAAGTTCTGTGGTAAAATACAAGTTACCATGCGACGCAGCCTGGGAGTCAGTGATGCAGCAACTATTCTCGCAGTGGTTAGACAGCCAAGAGCAACAAAAACTCTAGCAGTTAGCTGTAGCACTTTGCAAGAAACAGCACAGAAAGCCATTCTAAAAGCTTCACCAGAAAGCAAGAACAATGCGAAGCACATACTACCATAATGATAAAGCAAGCTTTATCATTATGGTAGTATGTGCTAACCCAAACTCTTGCTTTATCACATAATGATAAAGCAAGAGTTTGGGTTACGCAAGGACAGCGCTAGCAGATAATTACGCAAGAGGCACTCAAGCACATAACGAATTGCGTAATTAGACAGAGGTTCACTCACAATGTCGCCGAAAGATGCCTGGCTGGTTGCAGGTAGCGATGCCTCGCTGATCTCGGACTCATTGTCGCTTTCTAGGTAGCACTCCTGCAAGCAGACAGGATGACATTTCTAGCACCAGATGCGTGCACGAAAAGATAACAATGCTTTCTCAGAACACTTTACCTAATTGAAGGGACAGTAAGGGAATGTTGAGTAGAAACGTATCAGTAAGTTATGCTTCTTTAGGACCACAAAAACATTAATTTTGCCATAGGATGGTATGATAAGCCATTCTTAAATACTATCGGGTTGTTGACAATATCTGGTGACACCTCGAGCAAACCAGCAATATCCAATAATTTTGTAAACACACCAAAACATTTCTCTGTGGCTTGGAGAATACGATCTAAACATCTCACACAGGGGCAATCTGTTTCTATTACCTTTTGCTTCAGCTAACATTAATTCTCTCTCCATCGAACTTACAGCTTCGCATGGCATGAACAAAATAAAAAAAGCTTTAGGTCTATTACCTATGCTTCGAAGCAACAGCAAGGATCGAATTCTCTTGTGATCGAGATATTTGTTCGTTTGGCAGTCTGTGGGATTCTCAGAACTCAACACCAGCACCGTAGCTTAAAGAACCTAGCTCTTTTCCTTCCATGTTTCTGCTGCAGTGTCCACATGCTCGTGCATGTGCCAATGTTCGTCTCTGATCAAGATGCGCATAGCACCCATACCTCTTGTGTCACTGTGTTTTTGTAGATTCTGGACTAACAAACTAACAGCACTTATTACAAACTTGCGCCCTACCAATGCCTTGCTCAGTTTTATAACGATTACCACAACACATTGAAAGAGCTGTCAAATCATGCTACTTTGGTAGGTCCTCGGGGGCAGCTCTTAAAGGAGTGGGCTTTAAACCAAGGAGGTTTAAAAAAAAAAGTTCTGGAGTGGAAGCTTTCACAAGGTCTTAGCAGCAGATGTGAAGCCAGCATTTCATTTGCCTTGCCTCAGAAACATTGCCTTCTCGTGTGATGCCCGATCAGACATAAAGTGCTTTTGCCCTGCTAACATAAATGCTAGCCTAAATATTAAGAGATTGCTGTTCCTGACAAAACATAACTAGATGAGTGTCGGTAATTTGATCTCTACTAAAACTTGCTTTGAGGCTTGTTAAGGAAACCAGTACCTGTCCGGAAAAACTACCAATACTAAATTTGTACGGCGCGTGAGGCAATCACTGCTTTTTATTTGCTGTTTGCTAACGCTTTATTGTGCCCGGAGTAAGATGGTGGAGGCCTGGCTTCACTTTCCAGACATACCACTCCAGCAGTTTTTTTTTTTTAAACCTCTTTGGCTTACACAGACATGCAGACTCGCATCACGATGCACCAGAGCTCTACCAACCTGTACTCGTCCATGTTCAACTCCGGATATCCAGCTCCGCACGTGGGCCTTCCGCAGCGCCGCTGTCTCCCTCTTCTTGCGCCTGCGGAAGCGCTGCCTCAGCTGGCAGTAGAGCTTGTAGCAGACGAAGGAGCCAACGCCCAGCAGAAGGATGACACTAGTGGTGCGCACTGTTATAAGAGAGAGCGGGAGAATAATGGGAAATTTCTAGCTTTTCTGTCAGCATGTGAAAAGACTGGGCGTGCAAACACGGACACAAGAAACTGTCTGAACACTCTCTGTCAGGCCATTCAACTTACAGTGGGAACAAGAAGTTCAGCTGTTTGTCTTGTTACACTAACACCATCATTCTTGCCTGCACTCATATCCATAGTCAGCTTAACCGTCCAAATAGTGAAGCCTTTCACATTTGTCAACTTCAAGATGATTGTACAAGCCAACCATCGATACCTCTAACACACAGGAAGTTAAATATCTGTTACGTTCTCACGCCTCCTATGAGTGGAGTGCATGCAACCACATTAACAGCAGCTCTACATTGCGCCTTTTCATTTTATTTCTTTTTTGTATTGGGTACGCCGTTTAATGTTACCTGTCTGCCAGGCAGCATTTTCGAAAAGCTTATTAACAATGTTCTTTGAATAGACTGCGGTCAAGAGCCAGCCTTTTGTTTCCTCCTTTGGAGCTATCTGCATCCTTGTTGCTGTTTTATAATAAAGGATAATATAGTTTTCAGGATATAGTGGGCTACTGGAGCAGTGTATGGTGGTGGCAATGCCGCTAGTGATACCTTTCGAAGCAGGGCGTACAGTGCAGAGTGCACAGCCTTGCTGCTAGCCATTAGTTGAAAGCGCTCGTCAAATGCATTGTTGTGGGAAAAAAAATGATTAACTCTCAAGGAACAACCTGTGCTTTAGTTGACAGCAGCATGCTCACCTTCAAGCATACAGCGCACAGGCCGTTTTTATACACAATGCAAAGAATCGGCTCTTGCAACTACGCAGTTCCTTGTCACAGGCTGTCACGTCGGCACATGATGCGGGCAGAAGGCTTACATGTTCTATTAAGGCTTTTTTTCTCTTTTGGCAGAAAATTGACACACAAAAATTGTGGTTGAACCGGGGGATGCGTTAGGGCAGGGCCTCACAAAACATCATGCTGTGGCCACTTGGTGTGCCCACTTTGCACTTTGGCCCATTCATTCCGTACCAATGACATTTGCAGAGGCATCTGCTATGCCCCTACCTTTTGCAACAGCTCGTTCTTATGGCTTGTTTCTATAACTACTCACAATAATTACTTTTTATTTCGCATCTATTAATACATCACATGTAGCTTTAAGTTTGCAGAAAAAATAAAGAAACAGTTTCCTGTCTTAGCAGTAATGCGAAAGCTCCCCTCTAATGTATCCTGCGTAATTGGTTCCCCAAAGGTAGCTTAAACAATACACGTATGCAAGCAACCAACACATTCGCCAAACATTCAGCCTAACGCTGACTGTAGACAGCAAGTAAAAACAATCGCGTCAGTGACATATGCTTATATGTGGCAATCCAAGAATACACAAGTGTCTTTGTTTACTCCTCTGTGTTTAGATGGCCAACATTTCCCGAGAATTATGTTCCACACTGAGGCATATACAGACACATTGCGACATTTGGCGCCTGCACAATGTTAAAAGAATACAAGCTTGCAGCTGCGGCCCTTGGTTGCTGATTGCATTTACACAAGGAACGAGGGCATGCGTCCTGTAGATAAGACACAGTGTAAGCATGTTTGAATGAGTACAACACATGGATATAATGCCTACTTGAAACCCCACGTTTGTGTGACTTGGACCAGTTGCAAAAGCACATTAAATACAGTCTATATGATTTACATCCACAAACCAGTGGACACAAAAATGGAACTACAGCCCCGTAATGAGCCTAGTTGCCACTCTCAAACCTGATCTCATGTGAAGGCATGTTTACCTATGTTACAAACCAAGGAAGCGAGGATGGAGGTAGTACGCCACTCGACTAACACCTGTCCTTTTCTGTAAACCCGCTTTTCAATCATAACTTATGCTGTGGTTGCAGCAGTACAGAATATAAAGGTGGTTTGTACTTGTAGACCAACCGGGGGACAGTGCAAACAAATCTGGACGCACTAGAGAGGCGCCGGTGCAGAGCTCCAAAAAAAAAAAAAATATCTGTGGCAGAATATCCACGTAGCACAAAATGCAGAGTGCTCAGAGAGTCGAAAAAGTGCGTGTTCAGGATAGCTGCCAATGATGTCGTAACAAATGTCTACATACAGTGTGCGACGCAGTGTGTGTACCTTCACAGTAACTGCCGTACATACAGGATGGTCATTACAATACCCACTTTGTCACTGTCGCACGCTACTGCACCTGTACATTTATTTTGGTTGGAACTGCTTTAACTGTGAAATGAAAGCTCTAACTACAATCATATATTTTCGGCAGGAGGTGCATTTGCTTTTCATTCTTATAGGGATGCTTCTAGAACATGCTGTAATGTACCACGTACTATGCTGGAGTACATCTGCTACCTTTGCAACGTAGGGCAAGACAATTGTACCTAGCATTTTTTTTTCTGTGGACTTTCGTTTGTTGTAACAGGATTTTATATGCATATCAGCACCACCGCCTGCCTTTCCATTTTTTTTTTGCTTTTCAAGTGCATCGAATCATTGCAGCTACTATGTCTTTTATAATTTGCATGAGATAGCTCTATCATTTATTGAACATCTCTCCTTATGCTGTCCCTCTAGGACCTGTAAGATATTTTTAAAATAACAAACGGTTCCAGAGTGCCAATGCTGCTCTGTCAATGACTCACCCACTGCTTAACCCAAAGATGCCACAGCTGTTTCACCTCTTATCTTATCAGTGTCATGCCAGATCATGAGTTCACTAATCCATGCAATATGAGGTACTGCTCACCTTCCATCAACTAACAACATGACTGTTTTTCTAAATAAGGGGGTCATCGTATTCAAAAAGATATGCCTAGTTTACAAGTACAGCTGGGCACATAGCGAGGCGGGACATTTAAAGAAAGGCATCTTTGCAACCTGTGATAGCTCGCTCGCAATGGCCGCATATACTGAACCAGAGCAGTACGCTTGAGGCCACAACAGCTTCCAAGATGTCCCAACCATTGAAACGAACAAGTTAGTACAGTGCCCTGTGTGCAACATATGCAAAAACATAGTCCACTTACTCTGCCCTCGGAAGGTGTTTAGTGCAGAAAGAGCCTTAATGTCTGAACTCGACATCAATAAAAAAAAAGTCATCTTTAGAGTTAAGAGACATGATTTGGACAGTGGACAAGCACTGCCACTGAATTACATTCAACGAAGACACTGGTTCCAATGAAATACTTTAGCTTGTGAGCTTTGTGCACGGTCTGTACATGTCTCGAACCGCGTACATCACTTCATCATCATACCATATGGGATTAGCTCGCTTAACGCACCGCCGGGCGCAATGGCGTAGCCAGGGGTGGGTGTGTTGGGGGGTTCAAACCCCCCGAAATTTTTACATCTTGATGTGTATATGTGCGCACACACATACAAGCATACAGGAGGGTTTCCACTTGGGCTTGTTGGTAATTCATCTGGATGTCAAGTGTTGCGCACAAAAGCTTTTGAGCTTAGTCTGTCTATCTGTGTTTCTTCTTGTGTCCCCGTTTTTTCTTTGTGAGCAACAGTTTACGTCCAGATACAAGCATACGCACGAACATACATAAGAGGGGGGTTAGGGCCGCCAACCCCCAACCCCGAAAAAATTTCTGACTAAGCCCTTAGCCAGGCAAACCTCTTCAGTACTAATTGGTGAACCACTAATCATATGGTGCTTTGAGAAAGGCTCTCGTCAGAGTTAAAGCAACAAAAGCAAATCAGCTCACCGTCGATTAATCGCGCTAAGCGCAGTAGCTCGAGCCGCAGATGACGCGCTAAGTTCAGGAACTCTAGCCACAGGCGACGCGAGCAGTCCTGGGACTCAAGCCACAGACGACGCGCAATGTCCAACGACAGAAACCACAGACGGCGAGCGAAACGCGGCGCCTCGATCCACAGATGCTGAGCAAATCGCAGGAACTCGAACCAGAGGCTGTGCGCTCGGCTCGCGGACTCGAACCAGAGGCGTTGAGCCAAATTCAGGAGGTCGAACCACAGGCGATGCGTGAGGTCCCGGGACTCGAACCAGACGTGGTGTGCGAAGTCCAGCGACTCGAACCAGAAGTTGTGCGCCGCGAAGCTCAGGAACTCGAACCACAGCGGCATTCGGGGGCCCAAACGCTTCGGAGGGAGCCGGGCAACTTCTGTTCGAAGTCGTAGTTTTAGGTAAACTTTGCCGGAAATGGGACACGACGTGTGATCCCGTAATTCGGCACGCAGACTCGTCCGCAGCAGATGGGTATGCGACGCGTACAGATGTTTACGCAGAGCCACGGGATCCGCATGTAAAAGAAATCCGACGCTTCTCGCAGGCGGACAACACAGGCGAAAAACAAAAAAAAAAACAAAAGGCTGCTTCGAATCACGACAGCGCGCTGGGTATTGTGTGACCCGCAAAAGTGATCCGTGTGTGTTTCACGCTCCGGGGGCCGCACACGATCGCTAGCGGCTGGCTGTACAGCAAGAGGGGGCACTACGTAGACATTGCGGAAAATCGCTTTGTTTAGATGACAACCGCTTGAGGACCGGTGGCTAAAACCATCGAACAAAGACGGGTCTGACTCATCCGAACGATACCCGGCAAATACAAAAGGCAAAAACGCGTCGGCAAGACGCCTTTTCTTTCGGTGCGGAGAAGACATTGGAGTGCGCACGGCAAAGCACACGCGGCGAAATAATATAAAGCTGTTGGCGAGCGCCGAAATAATAGCTCATCCTTCAGGAAACTCACATGTGCGGCGGCGGCGAAGCTGCAGGCAATCCTCGGTCAGCGCTGTTGTCAAAAACAAAGCCCACAATGCGACCAACCCGACTGCTCTGCCTCGCCTGCCGCAGCAAGCAAGAAGCTCCCCTGTTTCCAACGGAGACAGCTGGTGGTCACGTGGTGCGGCCTCCGCCGCCGTCTCGCATTTACAGAGGATCCCTCCGATTGCAGCAGGGTCAGGCAACGCGCGCCATTTTCCGTCGCTTCGCGCTTCAGTTCTCGCGTATTTCGCGCAGTGTGAAATATGCTTCGCCATTGTTATCATCAGTTTATTTACCTGAATAATAAATAGGTATGCTCTCGGCGATTTTACGTGCAGCGCGGCAGTGCCAGCGACGATACAAAGCGAAACGGGGGGGGGGGGGGGGGGGGGGGGGGGGGGGGCAGATGTCCATGGGCACAAAGAGCGCAAGACAGGGGCGTAGCCAAAGGGGAGGGGGGGTTGGGGGTTCAACCCCCCCCCCCCCAAATTTTTCAGTTTTGCTTGCGTATATAGGCACGCACACATACAAATACACGCACGAATATACGTAAAGTATGGTTGAACCCCCCCCCCCCCCCCTCCCGAAAAAAAATTCTGGCTACGCCCCTGGCGCAAGATAAGAATATTGCAATTTTCTCAATACAGAAAGGTTGAAATCGCGAACTTTCGCAACTTACATAATCTCGCAAAACCCTGTAATCAGTCCCACTGATCGCCGTCAGTGATCAGCCCTAACGAATTTCAACGCCAGAGTTTCTGCGCGAGCGCATCGATCGGCTTCGTGCGGTTGTCCGGGCTCTGCCAACAATCAAGTCTTCACCGGCGGGCGTGTCGTCTGCTCAACTTTTCCTTTCGTCGTCTGGTTGGGATGCCGGGTCAACAGATTATACGCTGCAATCAGTAGTATAATCCGCTAACGATCTTCCGGCAGTTTCGTTTATCTCGCAGCCGAGATAACGCGTACAAGAGGCGAGGAAGCGTGATAGCAAATAGAGCCGCCGGACCGCTTGACGCGAGAAAGCCAATGAAAGAACAACAACAAAAGGGCAGCGCTTTACAACAAGATGGACGACACATGCAGCGCGTTGCTCCGGTCGACCTAGCTGGAACGGCGCCAAATGAAGAAAAATGGAGGACGCACGCGATTGCCTATTTCACGTTGTTTGCCTCCTCATTTCAATCAGGTGGCAACGGGAACGCCTCCCACCGCGTCCGCGATGGCCACTGGCTCAACGCTTCGGTTTGTCGTCGGAAGACACGTTCGTTTCGGCGTCGTTTTTATCGTTCGATAATAGAAACTTGAAGACGTTCAGATACTGGCTCTGAGTCACCGGAAACCGTAAACAGGGGAGTCAGCTCCGGTGCGAGTCACGCGATGTCCTGATGGGAGTGTACGTCACGCGCTAAGCGTGATCGAATCGTGGGGAAGCGTGGGGATCGTTTGATGCGACAGCATCTTTTACTCCAGATGCATGTGGTCACCCTGATTTCGTTAGAGGAGTGCGAGACAAATTTTGTTACAATCAGGGGCGGTGGTACAATTAGGGCAATTCAGAACGCTTACGAGTAAATTGACACAAAACACGAACGTGTTCCCGCTGAAGGTTCACGCTTGTTCCTAACCACAGGATCCATGAAAATTATTATATTATGAAAACTTCCGTGATTGATTTGATGTCAGCAGTATATGCATGCAATAACACCATCTTCAGTAGCAGTAGCTGAACATTAGTTTTCGTATTAGCTGAACGTGTTGCATTCATATCATTGGCATCCATGGAATTTGATCTCTGTGTTGCTTCGTGATTTCCTATAATGTCTCAGTGCCTGCCTAGGATGAAACTGTTATGTTTAAAGAGTACTGATGTAATCGTCAGCGATTTGTCTTTTCCCTAAACACACACATTCTCTTCTTACTTCCTGATGCTGTTGGTCTACTGTTTTTTTTTTAATTAAGCATAATGAATATTATAATAGAAAGAAAGATTTTATGCTATGCAATTTATTCCTGCAAAGAACAAATATCCAACTGACTTGTCATTTAATTTGAAGCAAGAATAAATTTCACGCATCTATTCCAGACAGACAAGAGGGATGTTGTAACTGGTAGCTCACTCTGTCAGGGAAAACAAAGCGGCAATAATTTTTTTGTTGACAAGCAAGGTTTTTGCCCCTCTATAGTGACACAGCTCATTTTCCCCTAGCTGACAGCATTCGGTTTCATATTTCCAGGATCATAAATGAAGATACATTGTGATATATAGGGGCTTTAGTTCTCAGAGATACGAAAGAGGCGTGGTCGTTCAACACACAGTCTGTGTGCCAAAACTTCCGGTATTTACGTAACGTGGTTGATATCGTTTTACTTTGTAGAAGTGGCTCATACTCGCTATGAAGGCCTGGCTAAGGTTAATAAACCTTAGTGAATGTAGGCATTCGGTTTCACATATACGTTGTCGAAAGCTGGTACTGAGTTTAATGTGGATGCGGTCAATAACAGTTCGTTCAATATTAAAAAATCGTAAAGCCATCCGCTGGGGTTGTACCATTGGTCTGTCCCTCTGCTGCGGATAGGGCGGCAAGAAGAGAAAGAACGGAATGCATTCGATAAAGCTAACAAGAAGGCATTAAAGAAAGTTTACTTATTCAAGGTGTATATGTTTAAACATAAAAAAATATTAACGTAAAAACATGAATACCTATGCGCAAGGACATTGCATTTTGATGACAATTAATAGGCAATTCTATTGATTTTATTTCGCTCTGATCTATTACCGTAACGACTGTATTGTTTGATGAAATGTTCATCATGGGCTGATGTCACCGGCTTTTTTCATGTAAGACTCGACTGAAGCAGTCTATTGATGATGGCCGTGCTGATGTTGTTCCCTGGCCACGCACGCATCTACATGGGGTAATCACAAAAAATCGGATCACTGGATTTTTTGTTAATTGTTAGACAAATTACATAACGATGATATAAAGAATTAAAAAAAAAAGATTAATGGAAATTGTTAATTTTTGCGGAGGATTGGCAAGCTCTCAGTGATATTAAAAAGGAATCTGATTCGCCACTGAGGTAAACAGAAATTTCAGGACGAAATATGATTTAAGAGTAATTTAATATAACTCTTTGCGAAAGCCGCCCAGACAGCAACAAATATTTGATTCATGGCTGAGCAAACATTCCTGTGACAGTGTCTACATTAACAGCCTTTAAAAGAAAAAAAAATGTCCGGAATTTAAATATTCATGCCAGTTTGTCTACATCGTTTTTCTAGAATCTCTTTCTGTAACCGACGGCAGAAAAGGAAAAGTTGGTCGATCGCCCCATCTACTCCACATATCTAGGCACAGTGCAGAGAGTGGCGGTCGCCATCAGGCCAGCCATGTGACGACAAAAATCGACGGTAGGACATCCGGCATTGTAATCAAGTAAAAAACCACCTCACGTTTTAAGTATTCTTCAGTTATTCTCGAATAACTGAAGGTCTCCTGAATCTGGCAGTAGTTTCGTCAGTTGACATTGGGAAAGTATTGGTAGAACATGGTCGCCGAAGGTAGTAGCGGTCAGGATGTCTTCCGTTTCATTCATAAATAGTATTTGTGGCCAGGCACCCAGACCAGTCTAAGTTTTTGTGAGCAGGCACTATATAGACGATGAAATGCGTACAAAAGAAGCGAGTAACGTAATTTTCCGTGAGCGTCCGTTATTATGACTACTGTTGATACCGATTAACTTAACTTGCGTAGGGCCACTGCCAGAAATTCGGTTAAGAAGTTCGAAATCCTAATTAAAAACGACCAATCAAGGCTACGAAAGAAAGCGGCAATTCAAAATTTTTCTCCGCTCTGTGATTCGTCTGCCGCCGTGACAGTGTTTAAATAATAGATGCTTTGCGTTGCTAGGGTATATGACGTCATAAACGCCCTGTACAAGCCCTCTCGCACATCGTAAGTGTGCAGTATCTGCTGGATGCGCACGTTTTAGGAATTAATGAAATTTTATGTAAAACACGTTGCTCCTTGGGTGCACACAACTGAAGTCAATGTACAGTACCGCAATCCAATTGGAATAACGAAGGACCTCGATTTCTATCATCCTTATTCTAGGCAGAATGTTCCTTCTACTGGCATTTTTAACAATTGACTCGATATTTGCTGCTAGTTTCAGTTGTCACAAAATTTTTTCTCCTAAAAAAGAATCGTGCACTGTAAACCACTTTGCACCCTTAAGGGTGTTTCAAGCAAGCAAAACACCCTTTTGCCTAACCAAAAGTAGCAAAAATTAGGGTGTAAGGGTGTTTTCCTTCCCCAAAATAACCTTTACGGGGTAATGCTCTAACTAAACACCCTTTAGGAGGTAAGGGTGTTATGGGTTATCGAAACACCCATGGCCCGTACCACAGTGTGCCAGATGATAACTGGGACTCGCTAATTAAAATGTCGTTGGATCTTAGGCGAGTTTAGATTAAAAGGCATGTCTCTTTTAGGGATATCTACAAGCGTACCATAAATGTACGCCTATTCTCTTAATGTTTAATGCTCATTTATACGGAACAGGAATATCTCCACCGGCACTGAACGGCGGCTTAAGATACTATGGCTATATATACCAGATGGTCAGTGTAAGGCTGTGTAGCACGAGCGCTCCCGTCCATGTGGTATTTTAAAATACGCTCTGTTGTGTGTGCGGTTTGGCACGTGCGTGCACCTTCAGCGCTGATGTCATCTGTAATTGCGTGTCCCCTGACTGGTAGATTTTATTTTTCACATTTTTCAGTGATAAGGGTGTTCAGGCTATTGGAAACACCCTATGGTATGGGTGTTTTGATACGTGAAAACACCCTTTTCCTAGGGTGTAAGGGTGTTAGTTATAGACACGGCAAAACCCCCTTAAAGGTGTAAAGTGGCTTACTGTGTGGAATGTCAACCGATATCCTATACAGTAGTTAGCAACACAGTATTTTTTTTTTTAAAAGAAAATTTAACATTTCCTTCATCGCTGCCGTTCAGCTGTCGCATTGTCTTCCAACCCTTTCACGAACATTTCACTGTGTTAAAAAACAAAGGAAAAATATTTTAAGCCCGAGGGCCGCGAGTAAAGACACACGCTCCGAGTCCCCAACAGAAGTGCCCCTGTTCCTTCTCGATAGCATTTATTCAATAGCAGGCAGTCGGTCGCGGGATCGAATCCCGGCCGCGGTGGCTGCATTTTCGATGGAGGCGAAAATGTTTGAGGCCCGTGTACCTAGATTTAGGTGCACGTTAAAGGACACCAGGTGGTCGAAATTGCCGGAGCCCTCCACTACGGCGTCTCTCATAATCATATCGTGGTTCTGGGACGTTAAACCCCAGATATTATTATTATTATTATTATTATTATTATTATTATTATTATTATTATTATTATTATTATTATTATTATTATTATTATTATTATTATAGCAGATAGTCCTGAAGTCTTGAAGATATAATAAGCCACTAATTTCTTGGCCACTACCTAGGGTTACCAAACGTCCCGGATTTTGCGGGACTTCCCCGACTTTTCATATACAGCTATATGTCCCGAATTAGTTCCGGACCGTCCAGCTATAATTTTTTTTTGTGAGTGACCCAACGCACGCCCAACAACGCCCAGTAAGGTAAAAAGTTGGGCGAGTTGGTGTTGGTTCATGATACACGGAAGGGCGCGATAATACGGTACACAATGAAGAAGATGGACACGGGACGACGCGCCCGTCAACAACGCCCGTCACGCTACGATAACACGAAGTTAGCATGAATCGCACACACAAAGCAATTTGCTGTGGCTGCGAGGGTCTTTAGCAACTTTAGCTGAACTTCCGTGTGAAGTGCGACAACTTTTACGAGTACATTCTCCAGCGAAGGGAAGCGTTGCGAGCAGCACGTAGCCAGCTGCTTCAAGAAGCCGCAACATTAAATAAGTTAAGGGATTTGTCTGGAAGCTACCGCAATAAAGAAAACTGATTATTTCGCTGGCTCCCTATGTAAGTGTACCCCCCCCCCCCCCCGCGTCCCCCCGCGTCCCGACTTCGTTCAATGAAGAGTTGATAACCCTACCATTACTCTGTAGCGGGTATAGGCCGCATGTACGACGGAAAACAGCCATATCTTTACTATCCTCGGTATTAACACTTTTTTAAAAATAATTTTTGTGTTACATTTGACCTGCAGCCTGCTCGCTATTTTAGGGTTATTGTTGCTTCGATAACTTCTTTGTTCTTTTTGCTATTTTCTCTTTCTCTAAGCGTCATAATTCCATGCATAACCAACCTCCCGCCAACCGATTCCTGGCCCATCTCTCTCTCTCTCTCTCTCTCTCTCTCCCCCCCCCCCCCCCCCCGGCTTTGAGGAATAAAATGGATCAATCAATATCAGTACCATAAACCTCAACTTTGAATGCACTGCGGTAGCATTTTGCTCTATACAAGTAGAATGAACCTCCTTACTAAAAATAATACACTCTCCAGCCACTTATAGTCCAAAGTTGCAAAAGTTAAACTTTAAAAACTGTAAACTGACCCGACGTTTCGGGAAAGTCGCTAGCTTCGGAGCCGGCCAAACAGTCACCCCTGAGGAAGGGACCGAATCGGTCCCGAAACGTCGGGTCAGTCTATAGTTTTTAAAGTTTAACTTTTGCAACTTTGGACTGTAAGTGGCTGGAGAGTTTATTATTTTTCGTATGAATTTTCACTCAGCCAGACAGACCTCTGTCGAATATGTTCACATTTAAGAATGAACCTCGTACGAACTAACTTCCGAATTTTGGTCACAGCACAGACAGATTTATTTTTGTGTCTCACACTCTCAATGCACGCCGTTAGTCCGGCTTGACTAAAAAAACACAAATATTTCATTATTTTTTTCTTTGATGTCATAATACCTTGCGCATGCGCATAACGGTTTACATTGTTCCTTCCAGTTTCTTGGCCTTCTATGGATCGAGTGGCGTCCGGTCTTAAGTTCTTCATTCTTTCTTTTTATTATTTTTTTGCACTACAATTGCTTCACCGAATGACGAGGCACGTGTCAAATCGCACGAAGCCTGTAGTGCCGCCATATTTAATAGGTTAGTGTCACGCAATGTGAGTCACACACTTAGCTATAATGAATGAGATTACGGACAGACGCCACTATCTTTGTTCGCGACGCTCTAACTGCCTCGACGCTCATTAGGAGAGTCGACGAGATAATCGCGATCTCCATGCAAGCGCAGCTGGGGAGGCTGAGTTAATGAAACGACCAGAAGACAATCGCGAAAGAATACCCCCCCTTCCACACACACACACACACCATACAGAGCGTAAGAAACAAACTAATAGAGAATTACGTAACGCAGCCAGCCTTGGCAAGCGAAAAGTCTCCGTAGAGACATTTCATTCGTTCTTTTTTTTGTTCGCAGTACAACACCATCACGTGACCTCTGAGAGACAGCCGGTATTGGTCGAGAACATGAGCCGATAATGTTGGGCTGCGCCATAGCTGCACTGCCGTAGCTTAGCTTGCCTGCACTGCATGGGCGCTCTCACGTGATCCGTCACGTGACGGAGCGATGCATTTGTTGTATGCGAGAGGGTATCCTAGATATTTTTTTTTTTTTCAGAGACACTAATCTTACCCCCTCCCATCCTGTCCTCCCACAACGCCATCCACGCGATGGGAACGGCACTGATGTGCTACCGGCACTGATTGGCGCCGATGAATTTTGGCTGAATCATGGCTCATGTTCGATATAAATATGGCTAAATGATTGCTGATTTTGATGTTGACTTCGGTCGGCTAGCTCTGCCATGTTGGCGAAATGATGGATAATATCGGCAACGCGATGGTAAGTTTTGGCAAATGTAGACTATGTCGACTGCAAGTCGGCAAACTCACTCATGAGTCGACTCACTCAGACTCAGATCGGCCCGTGAGTCCAGTGAGTCCGGGTGAGCAATATTTTGGTGAGTTTGAGTCCGAGTGAGTCCCGTTGAGGAAATTTTTGGCGAGTATGAGTCCGAGTGAGCCCTCAGCGCAAAATATATTGGTCCTGTCTCCTCATCTTCAGCATTACTATCAGCCTTATATCGGCTTACGTTTGTACTCAAAGCTGTTCGCACATATCTCAACGCACTCACGTTCATGCACCACCCCAATATTTATTGGTCAGAGACGTGGATTGGGAGGGCTGCCATGACCTCCCCCCGCAAACTCTTTCACTGAAAGTTCTTGATAAAAATATCTCGTGCGAGTCGGGTATTTCATAAAAATGTCCTTACTGGATTACTTGATTAATGACAGCACTTATTTGAAGTTAAAAGATCAAAAGGCGTATCGTAAAGCACCGATTATGTGAGATATTTGCATTAAATAGCATTCACACCAAGATCTAAAAAAGGTAGTTTTACGCTTACGGACTCATGAGTCGACTCACTCAGGGTCAAGCCAAGCCGTGACTCTGAGTGAGTCCGGCTGAGGAAAACGTTCGTGAGTTTGAGTCCAGTGAGTCCGGTTGAGAAAAACTTTAGTGAGTCTGAGTCCGAGTGAGTCCGGTTGAAGAAAATTTTGGTGAGTCCGAGTCCGAGTGAGCCCTCAGAGCAGAATATATTTGCTGAGTGAGTCTGAGTGAGCTCCAACATTTTTTGCCGAGCTATGGTCGACTGCTATAACAATAATGTTCGCAACTTGCGATCTAGGTAACTATCGCATATACATATTGAACCTGAGTTGCTTTTACACGATTTTTGTTTATATTTTAGAGAGGGATTGGGGGTGGGGGGGGGGGGTTTGGTCGTGTTGTGCTATGCTTTTTCGTAATTTGTTTGTTTCCTCCGTGACACAGATGACAGAAGCGCATGCCTGAGCTACAATGTATTATAGTCTACACCTGTATGCAGCTCAGTGTTCTATACATGCAGCTCAGTGTGCAATATACACTAAGCTACAGGTATAGTACACTACAGCTACAGTGTAATGTACCTAAGCCGCTCGGTCACCTGTGAGCGGAAGTGAAGCCAGCTCTCGAAGGGCGCGCGCAGTCAACAGCCTGCGCACTGCAAGCCTTGCACCCGAACCATGCGCCAAATATATCCCGATTAATGCGCGGCAGTGTAATTGCGGCAGGAAAAAAAAAGAAATAAATAAGAAAACGGAATATGGGATGATCCTGCGAACGCGTTCAAGCGCGCGCGGCATGCATGCCCGTGCGCTGCAGCAGATTCGCTCCAGTTGCTCGTAATTGGAGCGTCGTTCCAGCGCGTTGGTTTCTCTAATTTGCCTCGCGGTGGTGCCGCCCGCTTATTCCACCATGCACGCCACAGGAAGTGACGTAATCTGCGCTATTGCTGCACTCCGGGGAGCATGCACTAGCAAGGCCGAGTTGCGAAAGATAAAAAAGGGGTTAGAAACAGTAAACAGGACCGCTGCTCGGACGGGCTATGAAATGAGTTTTCGTGCGGTTATAAAGAGATTAAGGGAGCCCGGAGCGCGTCATTATCAGGAGACTAAATTGCCGACGTGGCAAAAAGAAAAACATCGTCTATATTTTCTTTATTTTTTTTGCGTTTTGTGCGCGAGCTTTTATGGAGGCAGGAAACGAGTTTGCTCCTTTTATGTCGGTAAACGTTCGCATCAACTCTATACACTCGTTGCTAACAGTGACAATAAAACAAAAAAAAAATATTCTGTCTAATCCGGTGAGGTTGGGCTTCGAACAATTTCGAAGCATAGGCAGCTCTGCCTACTCTGCTCGACGCAGCTTCAAGCGCGCTCATGAAAACAAATGAAAAGAGAAAAAGCTGTGGATGTGTTATAACTATCTGTAACTCTGTGTATACCTGGCCAAGTTGGATCATGCTTGTAACAGAAAAAAAAACTGCGCAAAATTCTGACAAGAGCACAAAGATGAAACGAAGAAGGCACCTTGCGGCAAGCGTGGCGCGTTGCAAAACGCCTCTGAAGTCGTTCTACTCAAGCTAATAAATCGTGATAATTGTAATCGTATCAGAGAGAAAGGCAAAGAGGTGGCCCCAGCTATAGGTTGCTCTGGACTGCTACTCTACACATTAGTTTGAATGAATGAATGAATGAATGAATGAATGAATGAATGAATGAATGAATGAATGAATGAACAACTTTATTTGTCCCTGTTTAAAGGGAAGGGGGCAACGGGACAGAGGTTTAGGAAAGGAACAACTTGAAGTAGGCCTCCTCAATGCCGGGCCTCGAGCTGCGCGAGGCAGCCTCCAAGCTTTTATTTTTTTAATAAGAGCAAGGGGCAAAGCAGATTACGATGATCGTGATAGCTTTTATGAATGGCTCACACCCACTCTGGGTAAGTGGCTAAGAAACGAATGATGATGATGATGATGATGATGCAAACTTTATAATTTAAAGCAGTCGATCGTTGTTGTTATTTTCCTCGTGTATGACTCATACCCAACGCAGGAGATTGGCCGGGTAGTGGGTGAAATTTTCCAATATTTTCTGTAGTGTATCATTCGTAGAAGCTATAGTTAACTTATATATTGAAGTACCAATTATTGGTAATGAAATATTTAAAGCAGGCAGAATTTAGCTAGCTATTCTTTTAGTCTCACGGATGAATTCCTCAATGGCGAAGAAAACATCCCCGTGGCTGTGTCCCAGAGTAGTGGCCCCGAAAGAAAGTATAACCGGTTCTGATACTTCCAGGCCCAGCTCTCGGAGAGGTGGCACTATCATTCTTTTCCTCAATGTCGTGAACCGGCGACAAGAGAGAAAGAAATGACCAATGGTTTCCTCCTGATTAAAGCAGTCAGCGGCCAAACGGAGCGGGCACGAGCACCACACAACCACAAAAACCGCCTTCGTTTTCTGCTGGCACCCGCGTTTATTGCCACTACAGGATGAATGAATGAATGAATGAATGAATGAATGAGCTTCTTTAGGAAAGGACTAATAGGTTATACCCTCAGGGTGCATATTCGACACCTTGCCCGGGTACCTTCGCACCATCTCGCATCTTTACCTGCACAAAGGCCGCATACAACATTCAGCCGCACTATTGCTGCCCATAGTACTTCTTTGCCATCGAACTATACGCCTGCAGCAAGGCCATCGTCGCCTATATGGTGCCTACATCGACCCGAAGTGCGCCTTACCATACCAGGAATTACGATGAAAAGAAGAATGTCATCGGTTGCCCTTAAACAGGCTGCACTACTGTATTTACATGAGGTGTACATTGCTCACACCCATATTTACACTGATGGTTCAGTTATGACTACAAGCTCAACCGCCGCCGTAATAATTCCAGCAAGAGCTATCACAATACAGCTCAAAATGTTTCACGCAACCTCAACTACAGCTGCTGAACTAGTAGCGCTCCGTGCTGCTCTTCAATTTGTCATGGAGCAGACACCTAATTCGTGGTCTATCTTCTGCGATAGCAAAGCAGCCCTCCAAAGTCTACTCTCCGCTTTACGTCATGGCGCACATGAGCAGCTCGTCGCGGAAATCAGGCAAATCCACCATGAAGCAATAGAAAAAGGGCACCGAGTAGTATTCCAGTGGCTGCCTAGTCACTGCGGCATTCAGGGAAATGACAAGCGGATGCAGCTGCCCGATCCGCTCATGACGGTGTCAGCAGTGTCACCATTCCCCTGTCAAGATCGGACGCCGCAAGAGAACTTCGTATGCTAGCTCGTCGCATAACGTTGGACTTGTGGAAGTCATCATCTACATTTACAAGTGCACGCCTGCATGCCTTGGACCCTGATCTTGAATTACGCATCCCGTCCACCTTATCACGACGTGACTCTACCCTGCTGGTCCGTCTATGGCTTGGAGTGGCCTTCTCAAATGCCTATTCATATATTATGGAATGGCTGAGAGCCCGTCGTGTGAAGTCTGCGGGTGCAGCGAAACAGTCGCGCACCTTCTCTGTGAGTGCACCCGCTTCAGCTCTGAAAGAACGGCCCTCTCAGCCGCATTAGGCCAGCTGGACAACCGCCCTCTCACGGAGAACAAAATCCTAGGGCCCTGGCCTACCCGGTCTTCAGCGCAAGCCGCTCTGAGGGCGTTGTTGAGGTTTCTCCACGCAACCGGACTCAATATCAAACTGTGACTGCTGGAAGAAAATGGTGCTGTGTAGTACTTGGACTGCGGTTATGACTTCGTTTTGTTTTGTTTCGTTTTGTTGTTGTTGTATTTTGTCGCGTGCTGTCGTCACAAACTCTTCTTCTTCTCTTTCATTCTTTTACATCCCACGTGCAGGGTAGCAAACCGGAGACTGCTTCTGGTTAACCTCCCTGTCTTTCCTTTCTCCCTCTTCTCTCTCTCTACTGTACGTTTGTTTTGTGTTGTTTCTTTATGGCGTTTGACGTCCCAAAGCGCCTCAGGCTATGAGATACGCCGTAGTGGAGGGGCTTATAGGATAATTTCGACCACCTGGGGTGCCTGAACGTGCGCAGACGTCGCACACTACGCGGTACCATAGCATTTCGCTTCCGTCGAAATAAGATTGCCGCAGCCGGGTTCGAAGCCTGTGTCTTTCCAGTCAGCAGCCAAGAAAAGTAACCACCGCGCCGCCTCGGCAGCCGCTATTCTACATTTAAATGTCATATAGAATATGAGGGTTCCTTTCGCAAGAGTGCAGAAATACCGCAACATTGTTTTCCTGCTCGTGTAGTTTTACAGTTAGTTTGTTGCAGAGCTGGCCGGAGTACGGCGACTGTGCGCGCGCGCGCGCGCGCGCGCGCGTGTGTGTGTGTGTGTGTGTGTGTGTGTGTGTGTGTGTGCGTGTGTGTGTGTGTGTGTGTGTGTGTGTGTGTGTGCGTGTGTGTGCGTGTGCGCGCGTGTGTGTAGCTGGGTGCTCAGTTCACGCACTTGCAACAACCTCTATTTAATAAGAAATGTATATTCATAGACAAACACCCGTTTGTAGCACGAACCGACAAGGTCATCTATACGGGGATCGAACCCGGGACCAAAGCCTTTCCGGGGCGGCCGCTCTACAAATTTTTCTTCAACTACAAGCTTTCCTTTCTGAGAAATCCGTATGGATCTCCTTATAGCTGCGCGCTTCAAACTAAAGGCCCTCTAACTTCGGAGGGCTTTACTTCAGCAGAGGGGCTTTACTTCAAAACGGGTGGTTGTCTATCCCTTTTATAACCCTTCCGCCACCTTGCGGGATTCCGCATAACTCATTTTTGCAACCCGTATTTAAAGACTACACAATAAACAGACAAACACTCAAACAAAACCCGCAGCGTAAGCAGCTAAAGCGTGGAATCTCATCATCAAGAGGGCGCTATGCGTTTAAGTTTTTTTGCACAATGCAAGGATGAAATTCACGTGAAAACCTTGGCTCTATACGACATCGCATTGTCTCACCGTCTATATATAGGTGTAGGAAAAGCATACTGCACATAATAACGGTACAAGGTTGTTTTCGATTGTTTCCCGGGGATGAGGGTATCGACACTGCCTGCCAGGCCGATGTGCGAGATTCGCGAGGTTTGTAATTAACCGCAGATGGCGATTCCTTGGTGAATTTGTAATATGATACCATTGCTGCGTAATACGCGTCATATCGCAACATCATATCGGCCAGCGCTCTCGTGCAGATCAAGGCAGACAATGTAGGATAAGTAAACAGCAGTGATCGTTTGAAATGTGATAGGGCGTGCATTTGAAAAAATAAAGTAATCCTTCATTTAAAGGACCCGTCGCCACCCCGAGCTCAAAGACGAAGGAGTGGTTTCCTTCTCGCCTTCACTACCCTCCCTATACAGGCGATCTCTCCTCCTCGCCACTTATTTATTAAAAGCACGTGCACAATGTCAGCACTAAGCGTTGAGCCTATCAGGATTTCGCGCTTGTCGGCTACACGCTGTTATCTCCGCTTGTGCAGTAGAAAACGCATAAAATGAAGTGAAATCAGTTGATCGCGCACGATAGCAACGCGAGACAAGGAAGACCGGGTGGGCGGCTGCATCGCAAAGCAGTGTATATAGGAGACAATTCACAACTGATATTTCGCGTATATGGACCAATCGAGAGTATGTACCGTAATGACGTCACGTGAAGCACTGTTCTGCGTCAGCAGCCGAGCACCGCAACCGCTACACCACCGCGGCGGACTGCACTTTGCATACAGACTAGCTGACGTGTATGTATGTATGTATGTATGTATGTATGTATGTATGTATGTATGTATGTATGTATGTATGCATGCATGTATGTATGTATGTATGTATGTATGTATGTATGTATGTATGTATGTATGTACTCGTCATCATGAAAGCCATCGTTGCCTTCACCGCGCGCGGCCTTCCACGACAAAGCGTCCTGCCTCGCAATATACGTTAATTTATTATTAATTACCGCTGCAACTCGCCCGCCTTCATTTTTCCGAATTCTTCGACACTAGCCCGCACGCACACGCCTCTGCACCTGTCTCTCTCTCTACCGTCATTCTCTCCCCTTTCTTTCTTTCTTTCACTTCCTGCAGAATCCAACAGACGTCCACGCAACAGACCTTGCAGCTGCGGAGCACCGGCCGGCCAGGAGCGCGGCCTCCGCGGCAGTCGATAACCTTGGCCGCCATTCCGCTTCCTCTCACCGCATCGCTCCTTTTTTTACGAATTTTTATTTCGTTGACGCAGCGCCATTGTTTTCCCGCAAATAGACGTCTCGCGCATGCGCGCAGGATGGAAAAGAAGACCGCGGAGTCTCTTTCAGTCTCTCTCTCTTCTGCTCCGCCACCACCGTCATCATCTGTTACGCATCCCAAAGCTCCGACGCGGGTTCACCGTACTCTCGCTCGTGAATGATTATTTGTTTTTATGCATTTATTTATATTCTGCACTTAGAGTACGCGCACTCATACGTGACAGAAAGGGAAATACCGTCGGCCAACCTTTTGTCACCTCGTCATCCATCCCTGATTGGGAAGCTTACCCCTACAAAAATGGATATACATAGTCTATAGACTGTCTAAATCCATTTTTAAGGGTAGATATGGGAAATCCAGCAGAAAGATAAAGGAGGCGCTGGGGAAAACACACGCCTTTGCTAGATGCCTGTGCACTTTGCTGACTAAAGGGATGACTGCTAGCGTTGCTTCTTCAGTGTAGTTTCTGCGCACTCACGCACCGCCACATTGTCCCGCCTCCTAGCCACGCACAGTCGCGTTCAATATGACTTGCAACACGGGAACGCATGTTCTGACGAGTTCAAAGATTGCAGTATGGCACCAAGTTGCCTTCATTTCAGTAAGTAAATATTATTCTCTCATTTGGGATCATCTCCAAATGAGAGAACAGCGTTTAGTTGTTGAAATAATGGCTATCGGAAAATGTGCGCAAACTTTGAACCCGCGAGGCCACACGTTCCCATGTTGCAGGTCATATTGAGCGCGACTGTACAGTTTCGCCGTAAAAAATGTATCGGTTTGATTGACGGTTGTCTGTTGCACACTGCTGACTAAAAGAAATGACGAGACCTGCCAAACAGTGCTAACGACGCTGCTTTTCGCTTGCCACACTCAGTTCTTGCACAACCTGCACTTAAAACTGAAATTTAATTGTATTACATACAAAGAGAAATTGAAAATAGCCCTCCCGGAAAGCATCAAAACGAGAAAGGGGTTTGCTGGCGCAACGGTCGGGGACCGGGCGATGGACGGGGTATCGAGTCCGTGACTTAAACGGGCAGACAGGCAACACAGAGACACAAAGACAATAAACGAAACGATGCACGGTGGCGGCACTGCGCGGGGGGTGTTTTTGACCTCCCGCCGCCTTTACACAGACACGCGTGGGGGAAGGTCGACTGCGGTGAGGAAGAAAAAACATAGTATGCTAGGCAGGCTCCGCGAGCAAGGTCGTTGGCATCGAGCGAGAACGAGCGTATTACTATAACGTGTATGACGTTTGTGCGTGCGTGCGCGCCAGCGCACGACGGGCTACGTACCGAAAATCGAATGCCCCCCCCCCCCCCCCCCCACCTTCCCCTTCTCTATCCTTGCCCCGTAACTTTATACAGGCAGTTCGGGCGTGTCGTACGGATGAGGCGGAATTCATTGTTACGACACAAAAGAGAACAGAGGAGCGATTAGGAAACAATACAACGGAAAGACGTTGAAAATGCAGCGACAGTCGTAATTAGATAGAGTTTCGGCCAGCAGACGCCAAACGTATCAGCAGTTCATACGGCACCACCGGAAACACACAGACGTCCTCGGCATTTCGATCGGGGAAGGTCAAGGGCCGACAGAAACACCGATGAATAAACTGATTTTTTTTTTTTTTAGAAGCGTTACTCTTTACCTACTTTCTTAGGGCAACCAAAGACGGCCCTTCTCGTGATATAACTTTCCTACTGTCTTCCTTCAACACTAAATAAATATAAACTATGCCATGAAAACAAACCTTATGTTAATAAAAACTCATTGCTTCAACTAATATTATCAATGTCAACCTTGCTTTCGTGTTTCTTGAAAATGTGTGTTCCTTGCCGATGTTTATCACTTTGCTTTGTGATTTGTATTTTAATATTGCAACAAGTGCGAATACCTGTCACGTTGCTGCTGTTATTGTACGGGCAGGTGGGACCAGTCAAGCTGCCTATATGCAGCTTTTATCTCCCCATCCTTGCTGTTTCTACATGTTTTGTAACTATGTGGCAATAAACTTCAGCTGTATATATCACCAGCGGGGTGTTTGACGCACAAGTGTCTTTTACTGACTTTTCGACCGTGGGCCCGGCCTTCGTCCGAATGACGTTGCCGAAACGTTAATAAAGACACTTTGCACTTGTACTTCAAACATCTCGCTTCTTCTAGTACTCCCGGATACGGCGACACGAGCTCGCTCTAGGATATATATATATATATATATATATATATATATATATATATATATATATATATATATATATATAGTGATGCTACCGAGGACTTCTGATTTGGAGCAATTTTTGGAGCAGCAAAATTTCCGTTTTGGAGCACTTTGGAGCAGCAAAATTTTCATCTTGGAGCACTTTGGAGCAGATAATTTTGCATCTGGGAGCACTTTGGAGCAGCGAATTTTACATCCTGGAGTGCAATACAGAAGCATATTGCATTAACATTCAAGCACCGGAGTATTATTATGGGGCTCTTATGAAGGCTAGAAATGTTTCGATTCATTGCAAATCTCATGGATAAAATCATCTCAGGAGAATAGGCGTGCACACAGGGGGGCAGGGGGGGGGGGCGCAAAATCTGCCCCGTACATTGACCCTTGCGATAGCAATTATATGGACACTCTCGGCGGATTTTTGCCGTCGCCGTTGCCGTAATTTTCCGTATAAGGTCGAAATTAATAACATCACCACGCTTATTCTAGCCGCGGGTAAAAGCTCGCGAGCGCTGGCGACGAACGCGGCTGAAGCGGAGATTAAATTAGCCGGCCGTCTGTCTCCGCCGCACGGACAGCGCATGAGATAACATCTTCCCGCGTGCGGGCCTGCCGTCGATTGCTCATCAAACAGAGAGGAAACGCCCCGCCCGTCTTTCGTAAGGAGCATGAAGGGACGCCAGGGGAGCGGAAGGGGGGGCGCATCTTTCGAAGGGCACAGTCGCTTGCGCGCGCGCTATCTCGAGGCATCAGGAGACGGCTCGTAAACTTGCTGTGCCCTCAACGCTTACTTCGCGTTTAGGGAACTCGGAGCAAGAAAACGCTTCGGTTCCTGGAGGGGCCATGTTCCCTTAAACCAGCGTTTTGTTGAGTTACGCGAGATCGGATCCAAAAAAGTTAGCTGCTAGTCTTACTTCGTTTCACATTACAATTTTTTGGTATGGCAGTCATTGCTTCGCTCTTAAGCGAAACTGAGCTTTTTTAACCGTTAGCTATTGACCCCCGAAAGCGAGGGGCGGACGTGTAACATGGCGGAGCCGCTTCACTGTGGGCCGTCAGCAACGGGCCCGCTACTGACAGCTGCGCATTTGCGGCTGATCCGACCAGGAGATATGATTTTACTAATGAGATGACATTTTTAAAAAAGCAAGCAAAAAATTCGAAATGGAACCCTAGCACGTGAGCTCGAAAGGGCAGGGCCTTTTAGGGGGTATTTACCGCAGAGTGATTACAAACTCGGACGCGCTGGCGGAAGGAATTACGACAAAGCTGTTCTGGATGAAGATCCATGGATAAAGTATATCTGAGGAAAAGTGTCAACGCGTTTCCACCGTTCGCGTGCTCTTCCATAAACGCGAAGCAAGGAAAACTCGATATTGTCCCATATATCTACTGCGAGCGATCACAGATTTCATTCCGCGATGTCCGGAAACAGAAGTGACAGACATTTTCGCGGCACTAATGTAGTTATTACTGAACATTGCTTTCCTTACGTGCCGTGCGACGCTTGAAACGAGCTATCGGCAGCGTTTCTGGAACAGACGACGTCCGCCGATGAATCGCCGTCGCACTTTCTCGCTACCGATAGGCCTAGACGTCACGAGCCTCTGCGGAGAGCGCGTTTTGCTGTCGAGCCGACTTGCAGAACAGAAGCTGCGTCGGCACCGTGCATGGCATCGTGGCTTACTCGGAACGCACGCGCTAGCGCTATTTATTCAGCGGAATAATTCTTGGTCCATGATTGCGACTTTATTGGCAGCCCCAAGATCGAGCTGCACAAGTTCTGACGCGCCGGCGGTGCGATTGCCTGTGATAGACGCCCTCAAACCCGAGACTTTGGCGCAGTTTGGCGCAAATTTTGTCGATATTATCAAGATGGCGCAGTAAATACAATTTGGCGCACTTTGGCGCAGTTGGCGCAGGAGTGGAATCACTGTGTATATATATATATATATATATATATATATATATATATATATATATATATATAATGACATCATTGGGAAGAACAAGAGGTATGCCGTAGTGACTGAGTGACTGCTGTACGTGATACGGCATCGCATCGGAGCGCGATGTCGCGGGTTCGATTTCCGCTTGCACAATCAAAGAGCAAGACGGCCACGGTAAAACAAAAGACACAGTAGATGTCGAGCGTGCGCGCTGCTGAAGCGGGAGGGTCAGAGGGCCCGAGACAGTCCACCGCAGCATCACGGAAGTTCATCGTCGACCCGCAGCCTGAGACCATTAATAGATGTTGCGTGCTCCTTCTGGGCACGCGACTCGCACCTCGGCTAAGCCCCCGGCGTAAGCCTACTTAAGAGGATTAGCGGGGCTTAAATAAGCTTACGAGGGCTTAGCTATAAACGCCGATTGTCGGATGGGTTCACCGTCCGCGAGCAGTCGGTTGTCTACTTATATAAAGCCATGTTTGCTCACGTGACCTGTCGGAGAGGGCGTGCTCTCTGTACGCGGCCCAATAATGGCTGACCTGAGTTTGGTATACACTCAGCAGACACGCGGAAAATTTGCTTTCGATTTGTTCTTAAACGTAAGTTCTGATGTTTTATGTGTCAAAATGAAGACATGATTGTGACATGATGATGGCAGGTTTATGAGACACCGTCACGCACACGTGACACGAAAAATCACCAGCATTTGACTTTCCATTACAATGGAGGAGTCGTGGCTGGCCAAAATGACTGCTCGGCTACAACAGACTACTTCCTAGTCGTAAAGTCATAAAGCGTCTTTCCGTTGAACTTATACTCGAACTGATAGGTCGCTAAGGTATGCTTTCCTCGTAGAGATTGCTGGACGCATTTTCTCAGCTTCAACCGATTAAGACAAGGCAACGCTAAACAAGCCGCGACCATGGACGTTCTCTCGTTCACATGACGCGAAGGCTCACGCCAGTGCGAAGTGTGTCGCGGCGACACAAAACAGACCTCAGCCTTCAGACATCCTATAAGATGCCGCGGCCGAGGTGTATCAGTTTGCGTAGACGGGCACGTGACGCGTTGCCAAGCGATCCTTCCGTCTTCCGGAAAGAGTGAAGGTGGATGGAGGGGGAGAGAACTAGTTAAGGTCACCACAGGGGTCCCGCTTTGTATAGTTCTATACGGTAGACGCAGAGCTGCATCAACCGGCGCAAAGGTCTTTTTTTTTTCTTTCTCCTCGTCAATCGCTAGACGGCAACGCAAGAATGAAATGCCACGGGGTAATGTTCAAGCCGTACGTCAGACTTGACGTATAGCCTACGCGAACTATTATAATTGCAAAATTCGACGGAGTTACTCGATAATGTGCTCTGCATGCAATTCACCAGAAGAACGCGTGTACAACACGTTCTGTGCGACTGCTGTCACTACTTGTGAGAAAGACTGTCTCTGAAAGGGGTCCCGCAACGCTTTTTTTTTTTTTTTCAGGCAATCATCGAACGAACTCACTGTCGGAGTTCATTGCTTCACGAACCGCTTGCTGCAAAAATTTTTTTTCGAGTTCGTCACAAGTACGAGCGGAGTCATCACATAGATTTGTCGCACGCTCACAGAACTTTTCCTCTTCTTTAGACTCGATGAGCGCTCTAGCGTGGTTAGATTGCCGCAAAGGGAAACGGGGATGGGGGGTGTGACAAAGGGGCAAGAATTGTTGCGTCAGTGCGCGTCATGACTTTGAGCATTTCTCTTTTTTCTTAAAGGGACACTAAAGAAAAAACTAATTTTTCGAGTTATTAGTAAATTACAACTTCCATATACCGAAAACACCACTCTTACCGCGAGAAGACGCATGGTAAGCGAGAAAACACGCGAAAAGAAAATGTGGGTGGCGACGTCACCTATAAGTTCCCGCACCAATAGCCGTGACGTCATAGATTTCGACGGCGTCTACTAGGTCATACGTAGTTCCTAATCAGCAAAAATGAAGTACATCGTCCTCTAAGGGGGCTATAGGCTTAACATACCAAATTTAGGGAAATTTTGATCAGCCATTGTCGCCAAAATACGTGAAGTACTCTTTGAAATCCCTGACGTCACGAGTGGAAATTTCGGCGCGAAATTTAAAACTGAGACTTTGACATTGATTTTCTCCTCTATTAACAAACATGTGATGGTGAAATTAGCGGCATTACAGTTCTTAAAGTACAATTTATCGATCTAAACCGATTCATCGTTTCCCTTTAGTGTCCCTTTAAACGTGTTCGCACTCTCCCGGTGTGGTGACGAGTGCGCCGCGCCGGCAAGTGGCGGCACCCCACGGCGGTTGCGGCACCAACGCACCGCAAAAAGCACGACCCGTGCTAACGCGACCGGCCTTGTCCAACGTCAGCTTGACCGATGAATAGTAGTCAAATCAAATGCAGACAACGCGTTTTGAAGCTAATTCGATTAGCCAAACATCAAGTAATATACGGCAAGGCGCGTGTCCCCGCGCCGGCGCTCGCCGCCGGAAGTTCGACGGGAAAGTTCGCTTCATGTGGGTCTCCACGTGGGTGCAATCATAGAATTTCCTAAAATTAACTAGAGGGGACTCTGGCGCTGCGATCGTTCAGCCACCATGGGAATGATGGGTAGTACATAGATTTACCTAGTCTTCGTACTTGCGGGCTTCGAACACACTTGTGGCTTTGTTTATTGCTGTGTTTTGGTTTTCTTTCGGATAAAAGAATGGATCGTTGCGAACTTCGTGACCAGATTTGAATTGGTAAGCCTGAAAAGGTTGAAGTGGTGAAGTGGAACTGCTGACTTTTGTTCAACTTGATTTTGCGACAAAGCGGATACAGGCGACGCGGAGCCAAACGGAGTCGAAAGAACAAAGTTTAGACAAATCCGTGTACTACCCATCATTCCCATGCTGGCTGAAGCGCCATGCATTGCAGCTCCCATAGACACTAGCTCCAGAGTTCCCTCTAGTAAGTATTGTAGGAAACGCTATGGGTGCAATAGCAAGCGTACTGGTGCTTTTGGAAACAACGACATGCATAGGGATGTGTTGTCGTAGTGAACTCAGTACAACGTTAGTGTCCGACCCAGGTACGTAATGTTTGAGATAGGAGAGGACAAATGCATTAAGCAAGCAACCGTTCCCCGAGACCGGAGCTGTTAAGATCGTTCTGTTTTTGGTGTTTCTGAACAGAGAAACGTGCGTGTTTTGTTTATTTACTGAACTGTAAACAAACAACATGAATATTACAGAGGATGTCATTGCGATCATGAAATGAGCCAATGACCGTGTCCATCCTTTGGTCTACGTAGCCGGTCCCTTCGAGTATGTAGTTTGCCGAGAGGAGAACGTGTGATTTGGCGCCTGGCATATCATATATTCGTTTCAAAAAGAAAACAAAAGGTATGTTGCCATGGCAACACATTTTCTTCTTTCACTCTTTTGCTTGTGTGTGTCTCCTTCACTCCCGTTACGACCTTTCCCCAGCACAGGGTTGTCAGCCGGTTTACGCTCAGGCCAACCAATCCTTCTTCGTTCTTGCTCGTAACCGGTGTTGTGTTACCTAGTGTTTGTACCGCATGCTCAGCCAAATGCGCTTCACGGTGCTGTAACAGACCGCGGATACAATGCAACAACATCAACACGCACGCCCACGTCTTAGAGACATGGCCGTTTCAACGCTCGCGTTCGGCCACTTGCTCATTGCTGAGGCTACGAGCGCGACGTTCTACGATGCAGACGCGTCTAACAACCACTCTTTTACCGAGGAATTACCTCATTGCGAAATCCAAGCAGGCAGCTGTGACAGAAAAGGAAATGACATGAGAGAACATCTCTTCAAGGTCGCACTATCGGAGCCTGGACCGCGTGCGCGTGGCCGGGAGCACGTTCGCGCTGCCGGCGCGGACGCAAAGGGGCTTACCTAGGCGCGATGTCGCGGCTGTTCTTGCTTATTCTTTCTTTCTTACTGCTACTACTGCTGCTACTGCTGCTGCTGCTGCTTCCGACATTCCTCGCTCAGCTCCACTGTTGCGGAGCCACCGTGCATATCGCGATTAGGGTCCCGTCGCGCGGCCTCTACATACTCGGCGCCCCCACTCCTCTCCGCGGATTCGCTAGCTCCGTATAGCGTGTTAGCCCCGTGCCGTAGTATATACAGCCGAAGCTGCGTTCCGTTTATAGTCCCATGTGGGTCGACGCTTTGTTTTGGTTCGCGGCGGGTGTGCTGCGCCGCCGCCGTGCTGCGCGATGTGTACCGCTGCGTTTCGGCGGGCGGTTTTCCCCTGCCTCCTCCGACGCGCAACCGCCCCACAGGGCCTTCTTTACAAAGCGAGCGTGTGTGGATGTGTATGCTGCAGACAGTATACGTGTATACTATATACACTGCTACGCCGGCGGGTCAACAACACAAAGAATACTCTCTTCTATTACTAGAGCGGGTCACTCGGACGGCTCTGGGAGGACAGTGCGCGCGCGCGTTCCGCTGAGGGGCGTACACATAGTGTGAACGCGCGAGCGCGTCGCGAAGGGTATACTGGCGTTGCGCGAGAAATGGTATGCAGAAATTGGATGACACGCGTGTAGCCGTGGACAGAGAGCGTTTTGAAGACTAATGTATTTGCTCCATGCATGGGCCTCCTCCACCGCATCCTGTAACGGTGTATCATGGAGATTTTCGGACCGAACTGAACCTGAACTGTAGTCCCGAGTAGCAGCTGCGGCGTTAAGGGGAGGGGAGGGGGGGGCGCCACCTCCAAGAAAGCTTTCACCTGCCCCCACCCCCCTGCCGCGTTGAGGCCATCCATACCGCTAGCGGCGTTCTATATAGCCCAATTGTGTAACCACGGTAAAGCGAAGGTACATTTATTACATGCGAATAAGCGAAAGTATTCATGTTCTCGTGTACCGGCGTCAATTACGTAGGAAGGGACACTGACACTTTTAACGATCTTTCGTGAGGCAGCACCGATATTTCAACAAGACCAAAGAAACACACAATAAATGTATTCGTTCAATCTCAGTCCACTCATTGAGTTTTCTACCAAATGTTTACTGAGCGGGAGCCAGCCGAGGTCCTGCATAGCATAAACTTCTGATGGAATGCATAGTAATGGATATCAGGAGCAACGGAACTGTTTTTTTTTTTTCTCATAAGCTCTGGAATGGCTGCATATGTATAATGGCATAGGACAGACAAAGAAAGAGTATGCAGACCGCTATGTGCAGACCGAGTATGTGTTCCGCTTGGCGCGAACAGCGATGTCAAAGCCCCTCCGAGGAAATCCCGACGTTCGGACGTCAATGCGGGAAAATCCCCGAGTCCGAGCCCCGGTTTTATAGCTGTTCAGGAATATATACCGGTGTTCCACGCGACGATCTCAATGCTTACCAAGAATGAATCGCTCGAGGCTAGCTATAGAGCGGCAGCAGTTCACAAATGATCTATAGACTTTCAGGTGGGAGCAACTCACATGTGCCACGGGGAGACCATATTCCGAAAGTTGAATAATAGGTCACTAATAAATTTTACGCTTGATAAGAAGCGATGGATAAACGAGCGCCACTTTCGCAACACACACACACACACACACACACACACACACACACACACACACACACACACACACACACACACACACACACACACACACACACACACACACACACGAAATTGTGAACTTGTCAGCAACGTATAGTGTATACCGCGATATCTCCAAGGCAATCGCAAATTTGTGGGACTCTCGCATACAGCGAGTGCCAGAGCATCACATGCGCTTCGATCGATTTGGGCGCGAAATTAAGGCGGGAGGTTTGATCTTCATTTAGATGTCATACGACTACTTTTGCCACCGCTAAAATCTGAAGAGATTTCACGTCCAACACGTTATGTAAACTTACTTTATACAAGGCAGATGACGTAGCACACATAAAATTGTGTGACCAGCAAAACTGCGCGATAAAGCATCTCGGAGGCGCATATGACACATTGAAGACTTTAGATAGCAGGCTTCAACGAACCAATGCAAGCACTTTCAGTAGAACTTGCTACATGCACATGGACAGATGAGGGTATGTACGCACCACGGTCGTTGAAGAAGTACGTCGACGACGACGCGGTCTCGGACAGCGGAGGAGGCCTCCAAGGATGGTAGCCGGCGCCGGTCGACGCGAGAGCGGTGGCCGTCCCGCCTCCGAACCACTCGGGAAGTCCTCCGCAGGTCTTGCCAGACACATCGGCCGCGGCGCACGCGGGGCACGTCGGGCCGTAGAAGGCGGAGAACTCTAGACCGCACACGGACACCTGTACACCGAACGACGTCGGCACCGGAGACCAGGAGCACGGAGCCATAGGAAGACTTCCTTAGAGCTCTGGCTGCTACCTGGACCAGTACCAATGTCCAGCGTACCGTCGCCTAAACGGTGCGACGTGACTGCAAGCCGCCATAGCCTACAACGTTGCGGCTGCGAGCGAAGCTTTCGAGATAAAAACGTTTCCAACGGTGTCCTTCGTCGAGGTCGTCGACGCAACCTGTTCGCACGGTGGTTTAGCGGCACTCTCCGACGGCGATCATTATCCGTACGCCGTCTTTTCTGACGATGCTCCGGACCGATAAGGGGTCGCTTCCCACCCTCTTCAGTCTTCCGCGCAACCCGACGTCGCGAGAGTCCAGATAAGGGTTGCGCGGCATTTGCATACGCCTGCGGGCCACACAATAGCCGTCAACTTGACCGTGAAGTTTCCATTGACTCGCGGAGGCCCAGATAACGAAACCTCGCCGGATATAGCAACGCCAATGACTAGCCTGACGATCAGACCGCACGTTCATCGATGAACCGTGTTAAAATTACGCGGCGCTTCAAATCGAACAATGATGCGCTTTTTTTACTCGCAACAGCACACTGAAATTCAGCTTGAAGTTCTGGACAAGCGTATCTGACTTCAAAGAAGCACCTGTCTACACAACTGTCACTGTGATATCAACTTCGATCACTGTTCCACGGTGTTCCGAACTTTCATACCCGCTTACAGACGGTGGCGAAAGTTCAGGGCGTGTCGAAAACGGTGAATAGTCAGATCTAGCCGTATGTACGTTCCGCGTCTGTTCAGAACCCGAGCCTTGGCGGAATTCAGCCTTCCATCGACGACCGTATCATACCAATACCGACACTCACGCACCCTGAATTCCGCAGGCATTTGGCACATCGAAGCACTGTCCAAGGGCTACTTTCTGCCGACGCGTAGCGCGCTAGATGAGGTAGAAGGACCCTATTTAGAAGGGTGATGACAGTTAGCAACATCACTGATGCCGGTTTAACGTTCCAGTTTCTCGCACTCATCGAAGGAACAATCGCAACAGCACAAGAACCACGCTTCACTGGTGACGGTGCCATCCAGCATTGAGCCACCAAAAAGGTGCGACCACAGTCAGAGAGAGTACTTCCGCACGTTCTGGAGTTCGTAATGCCGAGCTCAAAAAAGAACGCTGATGATGGAAATGTTAAATTAGGGAATCACGCCGAGTACCTCTGGAATGTCCCACCTCAATGGTACTTGCACTTGGATGGCCGGTGGTAACAGCGATGTGACCTTGAAAATCGTTTCTTTTGTTTCTTTCCTCCTCTTTCAATGCTTCAAAAGCGGGCAGTTCAGATCTCAACACACACGCACCAGGCAATCACTGCCCTAAATAATGATCCGCGAGCTTATATCGCACAGCGAGAGCATCCACTAGGCGTTGACCTTGACCCAATCCATCCGAAGCCCGTCGCGCCGTAGACGTCCCGCAGCGGCGACGTCCCAGGAAACTTCGTCGCTAGTAGCACCGTCACACTGGCCATTCTGATACGCCCTTCTAATACAAGTGTCCGACGTCTCCGGCCGTATTCACAGAGCGGCGGGGAGCAGCTACGGTGATTCATTGGCGACAGTTTCAGATCGGTAGGAAGGCCTCGCCGCCGAGTTATGCACACAAGACGTCGGAATGATCCGACGCTCACTCCCTGGTCTTCATCGTCGCCCCTACGACGTCATCACTCTGCACTCCCCCTTCCCTTCCGGTGCAGTCTAAAAACGTCGCTACTTGAACGAGACAAAACGCTGGCCGCGCGAACCGCGGCTCGCTAGTCGAAACCTCACGCTGCTTCTGCTTACCGTAAACATGGCAACCGCGCTCTAGGGGGGCGCAAGGCAACGGTTCCGACACCGCTGCCAGGAACCGACGGCTCTTCTGTCAGTTCCAAAGGAAGGCGTGTCCACGAATGAAGTCGTGCATCGTGGAGGTCGTCACTGGCACAGCAGACAAGTCCGAACACGACTGGCTACCCTTACGCTCCTTTCGTTTCTCAAGGCGCCGGCGTTGAACCAGTTCGGCGCTACTTTGTTGTCGGGACTAATACTGCACCGTTGTATGTACACATACGCGGGCGGTATAGAAGGGGAGTGGAGACGCGACGGCTGGAACCGAACGCGCATGCGCGTAGAGGGAAATCACGTGACCCGAGCCCGCGGGATCGATCGAGGCTCGCAAGGTTGATTCCCCATACTTCTTCCCCATTACCGACGCGAAAGTTGGGCGCACTGTTGGGAAAGAAAGGACGCACCACAGTGGTGGCATTTTCGATCTCAGCTCATGGTCACGTGATAAGGTTGTATCGCTCCGCGAGTCCCTGCACCGAGCCAACTTTTTTTCCAAACACGCAATTGTGAGTAACCTGACAGGTTTAGTGAACCAGTGCGTTTTTGTATTGGAATGTTGAACAGGCGTAGGTAAAGGTGCTACACAGAACACGAGACAGCGATTCAACAGGCCACACGGGCGGGACTACATTCCGCAGCGCAGTTTAAACCGACGTACTGGCGCACTCGGTGTTACTCCACCGCACACAACTAAATTGACGCGAAGTGCAAACGTCCTCGCTGCCATCCAAGTGGCTGTGGGGTATTGGGGAACCAGGGAGAACGAGGGTTTGGCGATTCGGGAGGCACACGGGATTGGGAAAGGGTTGGTAATATTGCCGAATGGGCACGTGGCCCCCTCCGTAAGGGAGCAAGGGAGTGGGAGATTGGGAAAAGAAAGGTGCGGCACTTGTGACCCCGGCGCCAAAGGTTGATGACGTCAGGGCCGTGCGTGACGCGCGTGTCTCGTAAAATCAAAGTAAAACGGACGCACAAATGTTCTTGCCTAGAAAGAATGAACACTGCGTTGGAAAGTTTGGCTGGTCGACTCTTGAGGCCTGTGTACCAACTGTTTTATCAATGGCTGGACATATAGAACTGGCGGGGTGAAATATAATGCGACGCGTTAAGTGCAGATTGCAAAACTGTGCGAAAATTAATCTCACTGGTGTATCCGTTAAGGGCTGCAGGACGCCTGGCTACTATGAACGTACTCAAGCTGGTCGAGCGGAGAGAGAGGGCAAAGAGGGGGTTGCTTGGATGTGCTTTCGCAATTCATTGCTGACTGGGCCTTTGTGAGAGTATAAGGCAGGATTTTAAGACATTTCTGATTTCAGTGCTCTATAACCTCAGAGTGAGCTATACATGTATATATGTACTTTCCCGCGTTTGCTTGCGAATCCGCTGCATTTATTAAATGCGAAGCATTTCTTAGCGAACCTTTCGCACTTTGAGCGTTTCTATCTACGTATCTATCTATCTATCTATCTAGCCGCCTACGTCTGGGTGCTCTCGTGATCGCCTCCTTAACTTGGTGCGGACCAAAATTAGCGTGGGAGGGTAAGATGACTTGACGACTATGACTGTCTGGTCATGACATGAATAACGTGAAAATTCTGTCACGTACGTCGTCAAACCCTTTCCTCCAGACACGTGTGGCACATACCCGTTTACCACGGGCCGTGGTATACGGGTATGCGCCACAGGTGTTTGAAGGTTTATACCTACCAAACAACGGCGAAAACAGACATTGGCAAAAACCGACACCTTCAGCGTTGACCCGACGAATGCAAAGAATAAAAATCAGTATCTCAGCAGGAATCGAACCCAAGCATACTGCGTGGCAGTTAGGTATTCTACCACAGAGCCATGCCAGGTCTGGAAACTGCTTTAGAAAAACGCCCTATGCACGCGTAATGTCGGTGCAACGCCAATTGTGGTTGTGGTGCTGGCTATCTAACTTTATAGCAAAGCGATAAGCGCTATATATGTATTCCTACGATGCACGCGTCATGCCAGGCTAACGTCAGAGGTTCCAGTGTTGGTTCCGCTTTTATAGCAGTCTGATAAACATTAGATTTGTATTCCTACGATTCAGCAAACTATATTCAAGCGTCGCTGAATCCCGGATGAATACGCTAACGAAAGTTACGTACGATAATCACATCATCGCGTCATAAACGCACTTCGTTTCGATAATACTGACGTATGTGCTCTACCGTGAGTGCTGACGTTACGTCAGACCATAAGTTGCCCTTTAAACGCCAGTGTTGTCGACGTGCCTGGTAAGCCCACGATGTGCACACAACTACTGCACTTACTAAAACACGTCAATCCACCTTGTAACGCTTGACTCTAAGCAAAAAAAAAAAAAAATGCAGCATAGAACTACCTGCTGACCGCTTCGCATGAAACCGATTCTCACAAGGTGTGGGATCTGCCGAATTTTTTATTTATTTAACCGTTTAATGTTGTGGAAAACTAGAAGTGCTGTACTTGTCGCCAACTTCTAGAATTAATAATGGATAATAAAAAAGACTTTATAAGTTTCGTTCATGCGACGAAACAAAGATTCTTGTAGCATAACTACACTGTATACCATGAACACTGTCTGCCTCGATTTGCGTAAGCAACGAATGAATACGGGTGTTTGACAGTTCCATATACCTTTTTTTTTATTTACACGAGTTATTAACTAAAATATTACCCGCCGTTCGCTGCTAAGCTCGAGGCCGCGTGTTCGATTCCCAAACACGGCGGCCGCGTTTTGATGGGGGGCAAAATGCCGAGGGGCCCGTGTGCTTATACTTCTAGATTCCCAAGTTTCCAAACTTAATCCGCAGTCCCCCAACTACAGGTGCCTCATAATCATATCGTGGTTTCGGCATGTAACACCCGACAATCTTATTTTATCTCACTGAAAAAAAGAAAGAAAAAAAAGCCCACACGGTCCCTAATTCATTTGCCTAAGACGACTCGAAAGCGACGCCTTCGAATCGTCTTAGTCGATTGTATTGATTCTCCCATCCGAAAGCTTTCTGCACCCAACGTCGTTTTGCCTCCGGGATCGGCCCACCTTTGTTGACCAAGCGGCGATATCATGTGATGGCTTCTTCGTGTGACGTCACAGATGTTGACTGCCTGTGACGTCATCACGCGATTTTTTTTTTGCGTCGATCGTGTTTACGTCTACAGTCACTTTTCGCGGTTGATGAGGCATCTAATGCTTTCGTTTTAAAGAAAAATATCTTTTAAGCACTATACTTGTTACACGGCAATCACAGAAAATAAAAAAAAACTGGGGAAAAATTTGGTACTGTATGATGTTTGGGGGCTTGGAGAAAGACGAAGTTTGTTCCGCTGGCATAGATGCCAACTTCACATCCTTTAGATGTTGTAATCTGTTGTGTAACGCAAATACCGCGCGTTCACGTCGAAAACAGGCGACGTTACGCATGCAGATAGAGTCCTTGTATCAAAAGAGTCGGCTGTACGTAAATGAGTTCCGCTGAGATAAGAACGCGGTCGATGTTTCGAATACAAGCTTTCGATGACCTCAAGGATTGAGGCTATATACGAAACGATCCACGCTCACGTCACGCACTCGATTTCGCAAGACCTTTTTATAGACCGGCAGTTACTCAATTCGGTCGAGCCCGCAGTATGCGTGCAGGCGGAGAGCCTATAAAAACGATGCGAAGCCATGCGGGATCGATAGCGCGTTAACAACTAAAAACGGAACGTAACTTGGAACACAGTCACGTTTATAGTGCGCCTTGTGTATAAGTTTGGTTAGTATAGTCTGCAGCCGAGGAAAGAGAAAGAATGCAATGGTTAGGATGAGAGAATCTATAGGTTAGAGCAAAGATTATTACAACAGAGCGGAAGACTCAGTCCCATAATGAACGTACGCTTATGTATTTCAATATACACTATATGCAACCATTCTATATGAAGTAGGTTGAGTTTCGGAAGCCTGCTTGGTTGGTTGGTTAATGGGGTTTAACATCTCAAACCAAATGAACCCAACAGACAAGCCGACGAAAGCATAGGGATCATTAATTATTGTCTTGAAATATAGTGTGGTGTTATGACGTAAATTGAAATGAACTGGACGAGAAATCCCCTTGGCTAGTGTTGCCTGTGCGCTATTATAATAATATAATGGAATAATGCGGGTGTAGTGATATGTGTTTGTTTCAATTCATCAAATGCTTCGCACACAACGAAACTTTTTATCGAGCACATGCTACATCTTTCCAGATATCCAACCACCAAACACAAGAAAAAAAAAAAAGCCTCCGCGTTTCATTTAAGGTCATCCCGAACTGAAAGAGACGCTTTTGAGAAACAGTTACCTGGAACACCAATGTTTCGAAATAATATTTAAGACCGCATATGTCGGAGGTATAGTTGGTGCTTGTCTTCAAATGTACTCTAATCAGGTGACATGACTTCACTTCTCATTGTTTTTAATTCGCAATTACAACGTGTGCGTTTAAAGACGGTAATTAAATGGCTGAATATACTCTGCTATTGGTTATTAGCGGAGTTATCGTTGAAAGCATTTCTTGCAGCTGATGACCGCCCAGCTGCATAGTATATCAACAAAGACGGCGGGAGCCTATAGGCACATAAGTTTTTAAAATGGAAATTAACCCTTTCAGACGCCACCTGTGACTGTCTGTAAATATGTCAAATGCATACAACGTTATTTCAAGGCACTCAATAGTTTTTCGCAAAAAAAAAGTCATAAGATGTTAATTTGTGTGTTATAATAACTAATCCTAATTAAGTTGTAATTAAATACCTACTTATCCTAACTAATCCTAATTAAGTTGTAATTAAATATCTATTTATTCTGAAGTCATTGAAGCTCTGTTTCGGCATAAATAGAATGAAATCTCAGGCTAGAAATATAGTGCACGTTCATTTTTGGTTATGTCCATATTGAGCAAAGAAAAGTTATACTTTTCACATGGCTCGCAGGAAGCGGCGCGTCGAACGACTCGTCCAACGTGTTGGTGCCTTGAGCAAAGTGATCATATGCAACAGTACACTGCAAAATGAAGTTAAATGAAGACAAATTTATTATGCAGGAGGTTCAATTCATCCAAAGACCGATATAACTCGCTCTATCTTAGCCCTTAGTTGATACAAATAGCAAAAACAAGTGGTGCACACAATTGTGTACATAGCGTGTCAAAGCGTCAAAGAGAAAAACAAGTTTTCTTTTTTTTTTGTTGTAATTGTAAACTCTGACACAGCGACACCAAAGCACTTCCGTTCTTCGTCAGCGATATTAGAACTCCCTATCAGGCGTGACGGCACTGCTTCGCCACGCCGCCTTTGTCCTTTCTGATTCACGCCGCGGCACGCAAAAAGCAAATGCGACGACCGGGGAGATAACGTGCGCTGGTGACACCGCGAAGCCACACGCACGATAACACCGCGCAATTCGCTTATCGCACGAACTCTGCCCCTTATTACCCCACGTACAAGGTCGCGCCTGCACTGAGCATGCGCAAAGAGTGCATGCACCACGGATGCAGTGTTTGCATCCGTTATGCATATATGCAGGCACGCACGCACACACATAAACACAAACACATACCCGACGGCGCCGCTTGACCGCCCACCGCCCTGATCGACACCTTTGAAATGCGCGCCTGAGGAACCAACTATAAATAGCAATAAGACCTTTTTGCAGGCGAGTTGGTTCATATCAAACGGGTAGCGTACTGCGCAAGCACGACGGAAGGATGTTAGGGGCCCGGACTGTCGTATATTGTCATCGTTAGGCGTAATGCTGTCATCGCTTGGCGTAACACAGGCAAAACCACGTATATGGTTTCAGCGCTCGCTCGCGCCAAGCAGAAGTCTTCTTCCTCGTGTCCTTCGAGTGCCTTGATGATGATATTAAGTGTGGAGCACTTAGGGGCCCGGGCTGTCGTATGCTGTCGTCGCTTGGCGGAACCTTCTTTCGTCCTGTCTTCGCGCTGTTTTTTCAACTTTTGAGTTATTCTCTGTTAATGTTTGCGACTATTTGTTCCAAATAAAATATCAAATTATAGGAATGGTTTCAAATGATTGCCTTGCTATTCGAAAACTATTCGATTCCTATTCGATTCGGTTATAAAATTTACCACTCGAGCACACCTACTAGCGAACCGTGCCTCCCGCCACCTGATTATGTAAAAACAAGTCTGAACAGGTGGCCTCGTCGTTTGAAAGATAGTCAACTCCAGTACCAGGGCCAGAACACAAGCGCCAATTGCTTCCATTTGCTATGTGCGCCATAGATACCAGAAATGTGCAACCAGAAACGAAACGTGAATGTGTGTCGAAAGTTTTGACAATTTGAAAATTTTAAACTTAACATCGCACCTCCCCATTCCCCCACTCTCACAATGTCCACGCCTAAAAGATTTCTGGGTGGAACCCTTACGCGCGCGCGCGCGCGCGCACACACACACACACACACACACACACACACACACACACACACACACACACACACACACACACACACACACACACACACACACACACACACACACACACACACACACACACACACACACACACACACACACACACACACACACACACACACACACACACACACACAAACCGCCTTCACTGGAGCAGGTATGCTGAGAGGTGACGAGTGTCAGCATGGTTTTACCCCGGAAGCTTTGTACACGAAAGCACCTATACATTGTCTCACTGCTATGCTATCTCCGCTGTAGTTGAGGCAAACAGGCGCGAGTCATTTCTCGCGAACGCAAAACAGGGTCACATGCAAGGCGGCGAACAAGGACGTATCCTGTTGCTTCATTTCTGGAGGCACCAGGCAGTTTAAACACTTTCCACCAGGCAGTTTAAAACACTTTCAGCCTGTTCGTTTAATGTTTACAGAATTTCTCAACACCCGGAGAAAATGCTGCTGGGTTACTTTGTACGTGACAGTAAAGAAGCAGCCTATGCTACTGCGCTAGACAGGCGAACGCGAGAGATAGACACATATATAGACGGGACAGGCGTTGCTGTCCCGCATATATGAACCCACAGTGACATATATTCCGGAGAGGGTGCGATATACGTTGTAGGCAACGACCTTGGGCCGTGATGCAATCTGCGTTTTTAATAGCAAGCTGATGTGCATTAGTCACAGTGACTGCTTGTCGCCCCCCTACTCTTCCTAAGAAAATTCAAACGATGTTGTTAAGTCGTGAAAGCTTTAAACTCTTGCCCTTGCAAAATACAGTTGTACCAAGCTTGTTAATGCTGCGAGGACCATACACAGCAACAATAACTTTCTTAAACGTGCGTTTTTGATTCTCCGCTTCCAGTAAGTACCTTCGTACTTCCCTCCACTTTCCCTCCAATCTCGTCGCTTCTATTCTACAGCGCACATGCACACACCTCTACTGTGACCCGTTTCATAGTGCATATAGTGAGTCTTATGCATAACGACTACAACTGGGCTATGCGAAATACGTCGCAGCAGATAGCCTCAAATCAATTTCCGCCACCGCCGCAGGTGATAGAAGTGCATTGATATCATTGGTATGCGGTGTCGTTATCCCCTTCCAACCGTACCAGGGTCGCCGCAAGGCCGCACTAAAGCGAACCCGCCGCCATATCACGTGCGCGGCAGCAGTTGAGAGCATATGCATGCGTTCACGTAACCCACAGCAACGACACAATTACGCTGAATGCTTGACAGTCAGATCTATCAACGCCTGCGTTCACACTTTCATTACTGCGCTGACGTTACGCTATAGCTGCTCTGCTGGGCCACTCTCGTGACTGTGACCTAAGTAATGATGCATATACTATACTCGGTTACAAGTCAAGAGTTGCGGCTTTTCGCCGTCATAGGACCCCCCTCCAGTCAATGGTGTTGCTGCGACAATGTGACGTCGCGGCCGCTTTGTGACACGCTTTGTGATTCCTTCGTGAGCGCGGCGCGAAGGCGGTCGGCCTTGACGTCACGATGACACGGCGACGCCATTGGCTGGAGGGGTTTGACTTGTAAGCGACTTTTTATAGATACGTTAAAAAAGAACGAACTTGGCAACCCGTGTCATACTCCTTTGCAACGAAGTACAGGGTGACACATTACAAAATGCACGTAAACATTTAATTACATTGTTGCACTAAGCTACATTATTTAACGTGTGATGCGTTTAAGCTGTCTTCATTGCACAAATCACACATGGACGGCGAAAGAGCAAGACGGGACATATGGTTTCGCCGTCCATCGTCGGAGACGTTTTAACCCACAACACCTCGTCGCTGTAACATCACTCTTCCGACACCCCGATACGACAGGTACATGGAACAGTCGGAACATGACGTCCAAGTGGCGCAACAGCAGTCGCTCAAAGTACGGTCGCGGGCACGTGAAGCCTGTCAGGTACGCCAAGTGCGCGCGCTGCGTTACAAGTCGACCAGGGAGATTGTGAAAGTGTTATTTCAAGGGTAGCTATTCTGTAGGGGTGTGCGAATATTCGAAAGTTTCGAATATTCGTCGAATATTACATTCGAAATATTCGTATTCGATTCGAAAATTGTGTATTCGAAAAGTTTCGAATATTTGATAACTTCGAATATTCGAAAAATTCGAATATGCGATTTTATTATCATGCATAAAATAACTCGTCTTCCACATTTCTGCTGCATTCGTATAGCTAAAAACGTTGCCGAGAGGAGCGATAAACATCGTAAGTACACGGAGGCACAATATCTGCCTGCGACGAGCGCCCTAATACGTATGATGTATTGCTGGTGCATCTCCGACGTGCAGCGCTGTTGGCGATCATGTAACCATACATTTTCAATATTATGCGGCCGTAACGTGCCGCACTACCACTCGTTCACTATGCGGGACCACTTCTGAAGAAAGACAGTGACCCACGTGACTGGTGGCGGACTGTAGGCACCTTCAGATACCCCAGTCTGGCAAAGCTTTGCCCATGTACCTCCCTATACCAGCCACTTCTGTTCCAAGCGAGCGTGCCTTTTCAGTGGCGGTGGGGGGGTGTCTCTGTTAGAAGGGAGCGCCTTCTGCCTGATCATGTGGAGCAACTCATATTTCTTCATGATAACATCTAGTCATTACTTTCATTGTGCCGTGATATTTGCTTCTGTTGTGATGTGCATTGTGCTAGCCTGGACATTGTGTTCTGGAGATAGCAGTGTATGTTGTGTTGCCGGTCAGGCTGTTAATGTTTTTTTTTTTTCAAATAGCTACATGTTAAATAAAATATTGCTACTGTGGAGGCATTTTTCCTTTGATATTCGATTCGATATTCGAAGGTGGATATTCGTATTCGATTCGTATTCGAAAATTTTGATATTCGCACACCCCTACTATTCTGTGATACGTGCATGCCCTTACAGTAATCATTGTGGAACTACACACGATTCCCCTTGAACATGCATACACTTCAATGAACACTGTTTTTTAGTTAAACTAGAACACTTTGCCTCCAGAGTAAGCTCCCGTTCGGCGACAGGTAAATCGAATCTACAGCAAGTCGTAAAGGACAGGCGAATCGAATTGGGAAATTGCTACAATAGTTTCACAAAAAAAGATGTCTGTAATCTTTGCGTATATCCCGAACAAAAGATCAATTATTTAACTCTATGGGATAACTGTTGAGTCTCCTCTTCATATTGTCTTTAGTAACTCCTCTTTAGAGAATATATCGAACCTTCTATGCAGCCTTCAGTAAGCGCTATCTAGTGAATGTATTGATTATTTTGTACAACGCGCCATAAACAATCTTCAGAGAATCTATTGATCGCTTAGTTTATGGAGCCTAACGTCCTAAAGCGATTCAGGCTATGTGAGACGCCGTATGTAAAAGGCTACGGGTAATTTAGACCGCCTGGTGTTCTTTAACATGCACTGACATCGCACAGTACACGAGCCTCTAACAATTCGCTTCCATCCAAACGCGCCCGCCGTTGCTGGGATCGAACCCGTGTCTTTCGGGTCAGCACCCGGGACAATACAAAATATGACCTATCGAGCCTTCTATGTAGGCTTCAATAAGCACTCTTTCGGGAATCTATCGTGTTTTTCAGTTGGCAAACTTTCGTAACAGGGCAGTACTCACGCAGGAAGTACTTCAGGAGTCGCAGCCAGGCGCGACACAGCAGGCGGAGCAGGAAGTACGGCCACAGGAGACAGAAGACGAGTGCCCTCCAAGCCCAACGCGAGCAGCGCCGGCGTAACGGGAGTGACGACGTCGACTCATTCGGTGCGCGTTCCAGTGCTTCGCCACGCTTCAAGGTCGAGTCCGGCACTAAGCACACCGATGAGCTAGGTGTCTCGTCGTCAACTCGCCCGAGCATCGCGACGACTCGCTAACCCCTTCGATTCGATTGACGTGGCGACCACTTTGACTCACGCAGGGCATGTGCGACTACGGTACACGCGGCAGCGATCGGCGATGATGCGCCGACTGATCGTGCACGTCTTGTTCGCACAGCTGACACGGATGCCCCAGAGGTAACACTCGGCGACAACAGCGTATGCAGTGGGCGACAACAATACACGGAACGCTGGCGGATGTGGAAAATCAAACTTGCGTTATCTCTCGCGTGCGAGCGAGTTGTGGAGCCTCCGTCGCAATCCCTCGCACTTCTTATCCGTGTCCACGATAAGCTAGCGTTGAGAGGTGCGTGCGTGCTGGGGGAAGCACGCAAAACATATGCACACCATAGAGTAATATAAAAAGGTAAAGAGAGGACACTCGCGTAGGCCCCTGCGGCTGATTTGGGTTCGCAGCGCACCAAACGGAAGTGGGGAATCCTAACAGCCGCCTCAGAGATCAAAAATCGCAAAAAAAATTTAAAAAATGCCGATCTCAGAGGCCATTATTTAGCTATAGGTAAAATTACACGGCCCCCGAGACCACTTCTGTTCGTGTGATTGTCTCGGAGGTCATACATATACACACACACACACATATATATATATATATATATATATATATATATATATATATATATAATTTTTTTTAGCGCGTTACTTGCATGCATAAGTAGCTTCGTGTAAGCCACACTGCCAGAGCGGCGAGCACACAATGCCATTGTTTATGCAGACATGACAATCGTTGGGAGAGACGAAACATTTTATTTCAAGTCACATTCTCAGTAAGCACATACAAAAGATGGGTGCACTGCACAATGCAAGACAGCTGCCACATGTTGAGAAATTGCACAGTAGGAATAGATAGGCGATATTTAGAAAATTCCCACAATACAATAAAAGTTCAGAAGACAGCATTAGCATCACAGAGGAAAAGGGGAGGAAAAGGGGATTTCAGAGTGAAAAGGGGCCACTCGATTTAAGCGAATGAAGAATATGTATGACCATCCAAACACTAACTAGCTGAACGGCAAAATAGTGCGAAAGATACGGACATACTTTGATAGTTAGCTAATGACAACCACAACTTCAAAATTACATCTTGGAAATGTGCAAAGGGCTACCTGTCGTCTCGCGGAATCCTGAACCACTTAGTACCACGCTCTCTCCCTATCCTGCCGTTGTTGCACCACGCAGCGCAGCAGTAGCTGCCGTAGTACTTGACTCCGGACGGCATGACCTGGAAAAAGAGAAAAAAGTTTACCGTATTTTCTCTGGCCTTCGCACAAATTGTCCGACGCACTTCTCAGCGCCCTTTCGCGAAAAACAGTCCCAAGCAGTTGCCGCAGTGAAAACAAAGCAACCTTCGGTGCATGAACTACTGAGGCAGTACTTAACGAGAATATTACGTCGTAGCCACGGCCAACGAACACTGTTCTCATTTCTCAAGTTCTCTCTAATTCGGCTCTTAACATAGGCGTCAAGCAAACTGCGAATACCACAAATAACGATTCTAAGCATAACTGCACTCTTTCACACATTTGCACAACCATGCAGTGAATTAGAACTGCGTGTAACGGCATTGTATGCACAAAGAAAACCTTACGACGCAAGCGGCGACTCATTTTTGGCAAAGCAATTCACGAGCATCATACGCGAAGCGTGAAGCACAAAGAAGCTTTCGGCGCTAAAACACAAAGTGCGTCAAATGTCAACTTAAAGCTGTAGAGACAAATACATTGCAAAGTCATGAAGGGAAAAAAGAACCCAAAGAAGGCGTTCTTACCAAGTAGCCGCCAAGCAGAGTGACTTCCCGGCAGACGATCCCAGCGAATTCCACGGAGCAGGTAGAACCAATTTTGTATGCGTCGCCGCTCATGCCGCGTCGTTGGCGTCGTCGCGTCGTCTTGCCATGCCGGCAATCCTGACCATATATGGTCATGACAGCTACCAATCGATGATTTCGAACTGTCCAATCGCAGACGATAAAGACGGATTTAGAGCCGCACTGCGAGCCAGCGGAAGCCACTGCCGCAGCCACATAGTCTGAGAAAGACAAGCAGATGTATCGCGAACCAGAAAAGGTACTGCAGTATATAACTAGTACACGCGTTCTCTTGGAAACAGGGAGTGACGTGCTGCCGTCTAACGGCTGGCGTGAAGCTGCGTAGCTCCGCCGCTTATAGGCTCGTGTGTCCACTCTTGTCATTTTCTGTTACTCTATGTGCACACTGCAGATATATATAACCACGTGCAGCTCTTGTCGAGAGGGCGACAACACGCTTTCGACCTTGGGATGTTTCTCTGTCGAAAAGCGAAGCACAGCAACGACAGTCCGATAAGTGTGCATAGGCTCGGGGATGCTTCGCCGCCCTTGGAAACACCTGGAACGTTAAAAGGGTTGCACGGCCACGGGTATGGCAAGGAATCCGAAACGTCGTTGTCCACTTCGGCCGCGAAACGCGGTCTGCAGCCACGCAGCAATCGCGTCGCCAAATGACGATGCGCATCTCAAACGCTTCGGTGTATGAAACACTACAGCACTTCGTCATCGACAAGCCCCGGCAGTGCAGAAAGTTACTCAACGCCTCCACCCTCTTCGTCATCGCGTCCTTCTCATCTGGGTGCGAACTTGAGGCGCCGCGAGGCCATTTTCATTCTCTTTTTACCCCTTTGTCTAGCGCGTTATTTTTTTATGCGCAGACGCCCTCTATACAACTGCTGAGAAAAAAAGAAACAATAAAAAAATCGCCGTGACGAAGACGCGGCGAAATGGGATGCCATTGAAAAATGCCTAGCTCGCTACATTAGAACGTGTAAGCGTGACTGAACGAGGACGTAGAAAGAAATAGAGATGCACTAACATGCTCGCTCACCTCGACATATGCGCGCGTCGCTGCGTCGAAAGATTCAACGTTCGCCTTTCTTCCAGACGACTTCCGGAAGTAGAGATTGCTACGTCATCACTCACAGGGACACCAGCTAACATCAAAGATTCTCGGTCCAACTATCGTGGTAATGGTTCCGGTGAAGCGAAGGCCTTGAGGGAGCTGTAACCAACTCTTGTGTGCTGGTGGCTCGCGGTCGCTCGTCCTGTGGCTTGCTCCTTCTCTGCGTGTTTCGTCTTGTCGCGCGGTTTTACTTTTTCTTTTCTTTCTTCTTTTTTTTTTCAAAGGTGCCACAGGCCGCCCCATTGGCGCGGAGAGAGCGGGGTCAGTAGCACGGGACACGGCCGGTCTGGAGGCGCGCTCTCGCTCCGCGCGCCTCTAGACCGGCCGTGCACGGGAAAAAAGGCGGCCCGCATCGACAAAACGAGTTCCTCGTAGGGAGAACAGGTTCCCGCCTCCGGTGTCGTAGGCAGGGGCATGTATTTCGCCACGTATTCCATATCAAACAACCTCCAAAGAGAAAAAAAATGAAAACCGGAACACGATAATGAAGCACGCCATAGTGAGGGAATGCATATTTATTGTGACCACCTGGGGTTCTTTGACGAGCACCTAAATCGAAGCACACGGGCGCGTTCTTGCATTTCGATCTCTGTCAAAATGTGGCTGTGCTGAACTGAACCCGTTCTTGTGCCACTGCCTTGCCGGCCCCGCCGACCACCGACGCCAGTCACCGTTCTCACGTTTCTCACCTTTCCGACGCCAAGCAGATCTTTTCGCCAGTCCGGCTTTATAAATGGGGGTCAACGAGCCGCCAATTCCCCAAAAAGGGTCATCCTAGAGTTCCTCAAAAAGGGTAACTCTAGGTTGACCCTTGATGACACCTAGGATGACTGTAAACTGTTACTGTAAACGCTTCCTAAAGGTAGCATATACAGCAACTATAGGTCATCCGAGGTGCCAATCTTCAATCTCTAAGCCGCGTACGTCGTCAACTGAACATTGACTTTTGAGGTGCGGGTGTGCATTATGTTCCTGCCATTGCTGCACTATTGGTAGAATCCTGGCCACCGCGTGGAGAGGAAGAAGAGGGGGTGAGACCCCAACCTGTTATTTAATCCGGCGCACTAGTAAAGAGCGCCGACGCCTGTTCATTGAGATTGGAACCATGCAAATACTTGTACACAAAGTATTTGCTTCGATCAACTTGTCCTGTCGACTGCTCCGCGCACGATGCCTGCCTGCCTGCCTGCCTGCCTGCCTGCCTGCCTTGCCTGCCTTGCCTTGCCTTGTCTGTCTGTCTGTCTGTCTGTATTTATTTCTATGTGTTGTTCTGTGCACATATCGGTGTTCGAAACACAACTATCGCAATATCAAATCATTATCAATCATTATATACAAATGGGAATAAGATAAAGTGCTGATGAACACCTATGACTCTAGACACGAGGAGGTGGTTGTCAAGTCTACAGTATGTAAGAACACTGCGCCGTAATGGATAGATCACTTTGGTGCGTCCCGAATGGATCGAATCAACGCAGTAGCCGAAGAACCACCACGCTAAGCCGCCAGACTGAACTGCACACAACTATGTTATATCTCACACGACCGCAGTGAACGCGAGACCGAGTTTCCCAGAAAAGAGGAAGAGGAAATGTATAAACAAATAAAAGCACCATCAAGTGACAGCGGCTTCTCGCCAGAATGCCCTTCCCCTCTTTCACCGCCCATAGAGAGAGAGAGAGAGGCAAACAGCTGTTTCGGACACCTCAGCGCGCCTCGTGAGCGCCCAGGAGATGAACTGCGCATGACGAAGAGCAAACATCAGTTCCTGCAGCACACTCTGTTTTATGCGGCCCCTTAAAAGATGCCAATCTCCTTTTGTGCCTCGCCGCGCACCTCTCGCTTTACGGCCTCGTTTTATGTTCTTGGTTCACAGTACGCACTAAAGTATAGGGGCTTTAGTACGCACACGTACGCGCTGCCTGCGCAGACAAAGAGAGCGCGCAAATATATAAATATATACATCTTTAGCTGCGCAGGCGAGAAGTTAAGTTTAATGGTTTCACATCTTCAAAGAACTCCTCGTTTTGGGTGGTATTATAAATTTATATAAAAATTAATAATAGGGTGACTTGGAGAATACATGTTGCGAACTAAAGTAGTCGTAGGTTCGGTCGCAGGTCGCAGTTTCAGGTTCGAAGGTCGCAGGTTCGGTCCCTGCCGGCGGCAAGTTATCTTTTCGTCCACTTTACTTTCTTGACATTTTATCCTAATTACAACGAATAACATCCTCTATACCCTTCTTTGGCATTATTGTCTGTTAGAGGCATTGTTCGAGGGGCTCGTTTCTTTGTATATGGCACAACTAATGAAATCACCAGACAATTAACTTTAGGAAAGCTCATATGGGTCATCATTTTCCTTTTTACTGCAGTGCAATGATTTTGACCTATATTGAAATGAATCACAGTGGACGAAGATTCGCCCATTCCGTCGGTGGGATCTGATACCCACAACCTTCGAACATCGACACCGGCCATACATGTTCATGACCACTGTTCTATTTATTGCTGCTAGTTACGTATGTGTATAGTTGTGTTTCCACTCCTGCTTAGGTCCGAGTAGGGCCTGCAGTATTTGCAAATAAATACACATCAAACAAAAAAAAAATAAAGAAGGAACAACAGTTTTATGTAGATTTGTGCGTACCACTGCATTAATTCCTGCCCTCATCATCATCCTCAATCGCTAGTTTTTACTCCTTTGTTCCTTTTTTTTTTCTCCTGCGAATGGGTAGAAGACCGGAGAGCATACTCGATTCATCGCCATCAATGGATCAGCGCACATATATAGTCCCTGAAACATAATCTAATCACCAGACCCGTGGAGGAACGATAGGCCACCCTCCTCGGTAGAGTGATCTTGAATGACATTTCCGATCACCGTGCCACTCGGGAATGGGAGGAGGTCTGCCCATGTAGGAGGGCGCCCTCCGGTGGGATTCGTCGGCATGAGTCGCCTCTTAAGGCCATAGAGCGCAGGCCGCCGCAGCACACGCACGGCCCACTTTTTTAAACGTAACTATTAGGATATTTCGCGCATTTTCCAGCACGAATCTGCCTCCAACTTGGGCCACTGTCCGTGGTTTATAGTGGTCAAATAAAATGACAGACGCCGACTCGGGCCATGTGTAGTCGGTCCATGGTCCCGCACCGACACTCTGGCTCATACCCATGAGGGGGATTGGCAACGGTGTCAGTTATAAAGGGGACTAAGTGGAATGCATTAAATAAGGCAATACCAGTGATGTGATAGCTGCACCAATTGCGCCAAACTGCTCCAAGAGGTGAAACCTTCCTATATCCTGCTATACGTACATTTTTGCGAAGATCTGAAAATTAGCGCCGAGCGTGCGCCAAGACGTCGTTCTTGCGGTCTCTCGGAGAATAATAAGACTGAACGTGCTTGCAAACTATATTTAAATTCGCACTGTAATTTCCAGTGGTCATTGGAGCATACTGGCGAGTACTTTGCAGTTGAAGTAGTTGCTTGGCGCAACCCTGCCAAACACTTCAGACTAGCCGATACTGTGCAAATAAAGTTTTATACTACTGTTATAAAGCACACCGCGATATTACATTTTTAAAGGGGCCCTGCAACACTTTTCCAAGTAACCATCAAATGGCTGCATTAAAGCAGTTTATTGCCTCACGAATCGACTGCCACAACAATTTTTTAGAATCCGTCAAGTACGAGCGGTGTTTTTGTCGCACGTTGTAATTGCTCTCTCCTCTCGTCCCGACGAGAGCGCTGGAAGCTAAGCAGGGAGGGATGGCACGGGGGAAAGAAGTCGCGTCACGCGCGCGTCATAACCTTGAGCATATTTGTTTCTTTCTTTGAAAGCGTGGCTAACCTTCAGTGAGAGCGCGCGCGGGCACGTGGCGCCATTCCGCGGTGGCCACGGTAACTACACAGCTCACGATGCTCAAATCAGCCAATGGCCGTGTACGTTGGGTTTATGGCGCGGTCATTTGGGTTTATGGCATCATTTGTCGAGAAAAGGCGAGGGAACGATTTCTAGCTGACTTTGAGAATTCATTGTAAATTCCGAGCCGCCTGCTACGCTATAATGCTTGGCTCGCGTGTTCTCAGGAGCCTCGACTACCGATCGGCAGCGCTCTCTGACGACGCTGAAGAAGTGTTGCAGGGCCCCTCTGCACCAAGCATTCATCATTGATTATTATTATTATTATTTTGTATAATTTATAATAGTACGTGTGAGACCGCGATTCCAGTTCCTCGGTATATCGTTCCCTGTGTCACGCCCACACTTGAGCGATCCCTGTGTTTCCTACGTGAAATCAACTTCTATCACCTATAACGTTGTGGCTCGTCTTTTGACCTATCAGGACGTCTTATGTGATCATCGCACTCAATGACTAGTTTCCGTTTTTGTTGAATCCATGTCTTCCTAATCGCATCTCCCAACCGCATTGCGCAACGATATGTGATGATGTGCCATATCCCCCGATCCTTGACACAAATAAACAGCAAGAAAGGCAAAATACTTAAATGTTACGCACTTTCGGTTTTTCAATTCACTTCTAATCTCCTGCTTCGAAGTACGAAGCGGCAATAATAATAAAAAAAAGGCTGAGAAAAATGCAACATCGCCTTCGTAGGTTCTCAACCACGTCACTTAGTTGATTGACATTTTTTTAAAATCTTCAAATCCTCATAAGCCTCATAATCATATCGTGGTCTTGCCACGTAAAACCACAGATATTATTAATTATATTACAATGTGTTGAGTACTTTCCGGATTTTTTTTTTTTTTTTTTGCAGCAGGAAAGTAGTTCCTCCTGTTTATTTACTACGGTACATTTCTTGTCCGCAGACAGCCTTCAAGTGGCAAACCGCTGCCCCTTGTGTGTTATCAGGCAGATTTTCTCTCCTATTTTTTTTCCTTTTTTTTCCCACGATCTTTTTTCTCTTTTCTGTTTTGTTTTCAGATTGGATGGATGGATGGATGGATGGATGGACGGACGGACGGATGGATGGATGGATGGATGGATGGATGAATGGATGGATGGATGGATGGATGGATGGATGGATGGGTGGATGGATGGATGGATGGATGGATGGATGGATGGATGGATGGATGGATGGATGGATGGATGGATGGATGGATAGAGCTTTGAATCGGGGGTCACTCTTCTAGTGCCACCAAGCTCTCTATTATAGTCATATTCAGTACATCTAGCGCCATCTAGCGACACAGACTTGGTGCTTTCGTCCCACGTGTGGAAACAAGGTGTCAGCATTGTTGGCTTCTACCTCGAGCACTATTATTATTTCATTTTTTTTTTTCGTGGAAAGTGGAAGGGAGAGATAAATGCCGCGCACGCCGGCAGATGCCGTAATCGCGCTGAGACATAATCTCCTAATCGGTCGTAGTCGAGTGGAAACTTTCTGTTATCCCCCCCCCCCCCCCCTGTATTTCGAGTGGTTGCGTACGTGACACACTCGAACTGGCCACAAGCAGTGAACTCTCTCCGGTGGTCTTTCTCGAAAGACCTTTCACGCCCACGCAAATAAACCTTCTTCAACCACATACAAGTTACGAGGATCTAAAGTCTCAAAGCAAGATACGGGAGTAGTAGCGGCGATTACCGGATTAATCAGCACCGGATCTGTTGTTTCCTATATTCCTCTTCTTATCAATTAAGTCTTTGCTTTCTCATCTTGCTACCATGTATTCGTTAGCATTCAGCCAAACCACCCAGAAAAAGAAATGTTACTTATTTGAGACCACGTGGGTTCTTTAACGTGAACCTAAGTTCTTGCACGAAGCCCAGCTGGAGGCCGTTACTTAGCTTGCACTTAGACGTATTTGCTGCGGAAAATTCTGCCGAATAAAAGAAACACTGTAGGCTGAATTCTGTACAGATCATTAGCTGGAGTCCTTCGTGCTGTACAGTCGTAAGTACGCCTGTACGGTGCAATAGACACTCGCTGACGCGAACTTGAATAACCCGACCTCTCGTTTAATACGAAATAGTAAAAATACTTCGCTTAATCGGAACCGAAAATACGGTTAACCGAAGCTTTCGAGGCCGCCATTAACGCCAGATGCGCGGATCAAGGAGAGGCCCGCTGGAGACGGATCGACAGGCTCGGAGGAGGCTACACACGGCCAGCTACACAGAGGCACATGATGTTTCTCTGGGTCTGATACAATACGCCAATGCAAACAATGGCGTGGAAGCCTGAAGGATCGACACTGCAGAAACAATAATTTGGGAGCTAGGTGTTGGATGTGCGTCCGCTAGCTGATAATTCTGATGCCCGGGTGCTCCTGTTGCCCCTACGGTGACATCTAAGGAGGAGAAGCTCGACGTATCATATACGCTGCTTTGAAATCGAGAACCTATTGGTTTGTGATTAGGACCTAAAAAAAACTTCGCAAAAACTGCAACATCAACGTAAAGCTATAACCTCCTTTACCAAGTTATCCACTGCGATCGCACCAACAGAGAGACAGAGAGAGAGTCAAAACGACGTTATAACCGGGAAATCGTATAAAAGGGGAATGTATCCGCGAGGTTCTAACGGCGCTTGGTTCTTCTGGCTTTTTTTTTTTTCGAAAGCCTGCTCATAGGCGTAGTAATTCGCGGTATCAAAAATACACGTGCAAATTTGCTTCGCTGAAAGTGAATTCTGGTGCAGAAATGAGCCACTGGCTCCTGAACCGGTTGTACAGTTTAATCAGTTAATTAATTTTATTTATTAGGCTACACTACTGACCGCAGAGGGAATCGTAGTAGAGTAGATAACTAATAATGAGTTCATGGATAACGAGAGTGTCTCAAACAGAATGCGGTCGCATAGAAGATTAGGAAGAAAAAAGGGCGTAAAAGGCCAAAGCAGTCGACGCCATGGTTATTCATCTGGCCTAATGGAAAGAAGGCTCGCCACAGTGGTCTAATGGTTATGGCTCTCGACTGCTGACCCGCAGGTCGCGGGATCGAATGCCGGCCGCGGCGGCTGCATTTTCGATGGAGACGAAAATGTTTGAGGCCCGTGTACCTATAGATTTAGGTGCACGTTAAAGAACCCCAGATGGTCGAAATTTCCGGAGCCCTCCACCACGGCGTCTCTCATAATCATATCGTGGTTTCGGGACGTTAAACCCCAGATATTATTATTATCATTAATGGAAAGAAGCAAAAAGAAAATCTGTACAAAGGACAAAAAATCAGCCGACAATGACTGTGCAGTGGGCAATGAAATTTTGGAACTTTACTGGTCTTCTATTTCAAACGTTCTGGATCGAAGTCACTACGCTTCGTAATCGTTCGCGGATAGAAAGAACACTTAAACGATTTTTGTTGTTGTTGTTGCTGTTGGAAGACTACACCGTCCTCTATAGTAGCACAGCCATGTTTGAAAAATTCACATAATTAGACAATGAACATACCCTTTACGTACAGTTTCGTGCATCTTTGGATTCTTTGTTTGCAGAGTCACCCTGTCACGTGCGACGTTATATACAGTTGTTCTCATTGCTGCTTTGACATTTTGTAAATGACCCGGTGTTGTTTCGACTGCAACGGGGGATAATGTTGCCGTGTGTGCATGCATAACTTCAGTGTTATTCTGTCGTTCGATCCATGCCGCGGCGGTCGCGTTTCGATGGCGGCGAAATGCTAGCTATATAGAGGCCCGTGTACTGTGCGAGGTCAGCGCACGTTAGAGACGCTGAAGAGAGAGAGAGAGAAAAAAAAAACTAGTTTTCTCGCATTAGTAAATTACTCATTCGCGATACGAAAAACACCACGTTTACTGCGAGAAGACTCTCGGTTGGCGAAAAAAACGCTCAGAAAGAAAATGCGGGTGGCGACGCCACCTCGAAGTTCCCGCACTATTCGCCGTGACGTCATAGATTTTGACGGTGTCTGGGCCTACGTAGTTCGTAAACGGTTAAAAATGAAGTACATTGTCTAACTGAGTGAGCCAGAGACTTAATTAGCATACCAAGCTTCTGGAAATTTAGTTGAGCCGATGTGGCCGCATTACGAAAAAAAAAAAAAAACGCTTTAAAATCCGTGACGTCACCATCGGCGTTTTCACCGACCGGGAGAAACAGCTGGCCATCGTCGCTTCCCGCGTGGAGCCATCCTGAGGCTTTAGACAGGTGACCTTTAGTCAAATAAAAGTTGACACCACCACCACCGCCAGCGAGAAATTTAAAAGTGAAACCGTTGACTGATTTTCTGATCTGTTACTAAACCTATGGCGGTGACGTTAACGACACCAGAGTTTTGAGAGTATAATGCAGGGGTCTCAAGCTCACCTCAGCAGGCAGGCCGCAGTAACGAAATTTAGTCCCGCAGGGGCTGGGACAGTGAAGAAGGTAGGAGAGAGAGGAGGAGGGGGGTTGAGGTTGAACAAAATGTCATCTAACGTTGCCACTTGAAAGAATGCCTTACCCATATCTGCTATATGGGTCAATGAGTCATTTCTGGAGGGAATTTTGCGTCAGAACTCGAACAACATACCGATACCGATCTCGAGAATTACTATAGAATCTGGCCGCCGATTCTGAAATGTTACGTTTTAAATGTTTCAACACAGGTGACTGCGTGGGGCGCCTCACGAAACAAGTTCTTGAGACCAGTCATGTCTGTGTAGGTCATGAAAGCACCTATTAAGAAAAAAAATAATAAGGGGCGAATACAGTCATATGCATGCGGGCCGGGCCGCTAACGAAAGTTCCGCGGGTCGCTTGTTTGCGATCCCTGGTATAATGTGTCAATCTAAACTAATTTATTATTTCCCTATAGTGTCCCTTTAAAGTAGCCCATACGGTTAAAGTTATACGGAGCCCTCCACCGTCTTTCATAGCTTATACAGAGTCGCTTTGGGACGTTAACCCTCCATAAACCAACGTTAGCCCGTCCCTTTCAGCTGTCCGCCTCGGCTGTGCGTCAGGTGGGAAACACGGTGGTATACGTGACCGCCGCAAAACCGCGCCGTTCGCTTTAGGAAACTCAGCAGTTTACGTGACCATTAGCTGCGTTATAAGACAGGTTTTCTTGCGCACGAAGGAAGGGCACTGCGCCGCCTTCTAACAGGAAACGATTTTATTTTTATTTTATTTTCTTTCTCTCGGCCTACAGCACAAAACAGGATGCAGTCCTGTTTCATTATTTTATCCTTTTCATTTATTACTGCTACTTATCTTACTTTTTCTTCACCGTAAGCGTGCCAGTTAACCTCAGGCACGTTGCCCAATTGACCGCTAAACGAAGGACGATTACATTGAGACACTAAAACAACAAGCTCATAAAGGTGTAACTCATTACTAATGCAGCGCCAAACGGCTACCACTACCAGCTATAAACATACACGAAGCAATCAAGATGTTAGCCCATGCGAACATATAAGACGAAACGAATTAATCAAGGGACATGTACCACGTAAAACAAGAGCCGTCTTTCAAGTGAAGGTTAACGTAAGGCAAAAACAAATAGACGACGACACGCCTGTCATTACGACGCAGTACACTTAAACCGATAAGCATGGAAGAAGGGGAATTGTTCGAGTGGCTCGTTTCTTTATTAGACGCGTAAATCGAAGGTTGAGGGTTCGAATCCCACCGACGGAAAGGGTGTTTTTTCGTCCACTTTAATTCCTTTCTATTTAGGTCATAATAATTCAACTACAGTTAAAAAACAAACAAATAACGCCCCATACGCTTTTCTTGGCTTAAATGGTCCGTTGGTTTCATTATTTGTATCTAACTTAAACCGCTAAAAGTGATAAAGGGGCGATGTTGCATACATATATACATGCTGTCTTTCTTTACAAGTAAACATCAGAAGAAGGGGCGTTGTGACCAGTACCAGATTAGACCAATATATAAAGTATGCTGATGCTGCTGTTAAATCACTACGCTATGCAATAATGTCACCTTACTACTACTATTAAGGCTACTATTACTACTACCCTACTGAAACGTTCCGTATGCCATTCCAATAATTCCATATGTTTTCCATTTGTTCTCCATATATTTCCGCAAGATTCTCACGGAAACATACGCAATTATTGGAATGGCATACGGAACGTTTCAGTAGGGTAGACATATACTATTATGTGCATCAACTATTCCAAGCTGTATAGTTCTCTTCTACGACATGTTTCCCTTCGTCGGACGCTAAACCTTGATCTAACGCAAAGTTCAGTACTGCCCGAAGACAAATGAATTGTTGATATAATTTGCTGCGTTTCTGTTGAGCTTTTCTGCTGTCACTAGACTTTCTGCTGAGGTTCACTCGAATGAAGAGTATAATTTTTCTTAGGGGAGCCCCTGACTGTCAAAAGTAAAAAAGAAGTTTCCTTGCGCAGTCATCGTTCCGAGCGACGTTCGGAACGCTTTGCCCATTGTTTCGACGGTCTTTGCAGCCGCAAACAAAAGAAAGGGACAGGCATACACGTGCACACGTGTGGAAGGGCTACCGGACATGTACGGGTGCGCGCGTCGCCCGTGTTATTAGCCAACACAACACAAAAGCAACACAGGAACGCCTCCAGCAGTCACGGTTGCCAAGAGAGCGTCCTGTTGTTTTATCCCCCCCCCCCCTTTCCCCCGTAGTGTGACAGGAGATCGACAAACGAACGAAAAGCATAGAGCGCGCGGCAATAAAGAAAAGCATCGGCGTAGCAAGAATTTGTTTTTTTCTTTCGCGGGGGGGAGGGGGGGTTCAACCATACTTTACGTATGTCCGTGCGTGCGTTTTATGTGTGCGTGTATACAGGGTGTTCCAGCAAAAAAGCACCAAGTATTAAAAAAATAAGCATAGGCGCTAGGCGTTTACAATTAGTGCGGTATTGTTCTGAGCCATATAGAGCACGTCAGAATATTTTTTTCAATCCGCCAAGCTCGGTATTTAACAAAGATTGCTTAATGAACTTTTTAAATAGCAACTCTAGAGAAAGTTTTTCAATGCAAAATTTGTAGCGCTTGTTCAGAAACATCGAATTTTTCAATCTATGTTAACTCCCCTGCTTAATTTTTTTCCGGCCTTCCTTAAAAGCGCGCGATTTTTAAAAAAAATACCACGTGACTGCCGCCAAACGCGCGGCGCTTTTAGTGCCCTCAAATGTAAGAGAAACGAATCATCAAAGGCTGCTTCGCGCACGCAGATTGATGGAACAGGTTATCGGTGACTGCCATCGGAGGTCCGCCCCTCCCGCCCCCGAAATTTTGAAGTACCTGTTTTTACCAAAAATAAGTAATGAAAATAGGTGTTTTTCTCAAATAGTCAAAGTTTTCAGCAAGTGCGCTCCCCCCCCCCCCCCCCCCCCCCGAAAAAAATTCCTGGCTACGGGCCTCCGTTGAGGAACCCGAGGTAGTCAAAATTAATTTGGAGCCCCCGACTACGGCGTATCTCGTCAATCATATCTTGGTTTTGGCACGTAAAGCCCCGGAGATCATCATTTAGAATCTAAAGGGGTAAGTTACTACTACTACTACTACTACTACTACTACTACTACTACTACTACTACTACTACTACTACTACTACTACTACTACTAGACATATAATACTATTGTGTATACCTACTTATCAATAATTATCACTTAGAATCTAAAGGGGTCGCTTGAATAAATCTGGAAGCCCAGAGGTAGATAGCTACAAGGAATAAAGCAGACTGAACAGACAACACGACAGGTGAGCCGTAGGTGTAGTGAAGTCGTGACGGGAGCCAAATGGCACCTCACAAGCATGTCACGATGCCACCCACGCCCTTCCGGCGAGTAATTGAAAAAAAGAAAGAAAGAAGAGTAAGACTTTCCACACGGCGCTGCCACCGTGATTCTGAATGGGATGCTTCCGGTGCTCGCCTTGGCAGAATCGGAGCTGCAGTTTCCGAGAATAGCCGCCACAGCGGCTCTCCCGCACGCCCACCGTCGATTGCGGATTAAGAGCGAAAGAGCACGGGTAATCCGCGGTCGCGAAAGCAGACTCAGAGGTTCGCGCAGCCGCAGTGTTCCTGCATGCTCGTGCGCGCACGTGTGCGCTTGTTAGTGCTATATATACGCATACAGTGCGGTACAATGCTAAAGGGAACACGTCGTGAGTGCGGATCACGTGCGATTGTTTCGCTTCCGGATTCGCTGCAGGCGATAATAATTGCTGGGGTTTTACGTCCTAAAACCGCGATATGATGATAAGAGACGCCGTTGTGGAGGGCTCCGCAAATTTCGACCACACGAGCCTGTATCGTTTTGCCCCCATCGAAATGCGGCCGCCGCGGCTGGGATTCGATCCCGCGACCTTCGGGCCATTTCACTCTGTGAATGTGAATGACCAGCGAAGCTGTTCGTTTATTTCCGAAGTTTCCTGCATTCGGACACGAAAAAAAAGCTAAATGCCCTCCTCCCCCCCCCCCCCCCCCCCTTCTGGATCCGCCACTGCCCGGACACCGGAATCCTAGATAAATATCTGAAGAGAGGAACGCGAGAAAGAAACTGAGTCCGACTTTGACAGAAAATTGTCATATATACGAAATACGAATGACCACGAAGAGACATGGTGCTGCAGAAGAAGGACAATAAGAAACAAGGAATTCGTAAAAACGAAGATTTCGCTATATGGCATGAAGATTTCTTCTATTCGTGCCCGGATTCCAGAACATTATCTTTTCGCTGCTCACGAAAACCCCGAAATAGCCTCTTTGTGTGCAAACGGAAGCAAAAGAGATTTGTGAAGACAGAAATTGGGCTTTAAAATGAAGCTTTATACATATCAAACAACGTGTGTGTGTGTTTTAAGGCTTTATTGAATATACTCAGCCGAGAACAGATTCATCACACGGCATGGCAGTGGTTATAACGATCCAAGTTCAACACAGGTTTAACAACGCTCGATCAAACAGGCGCATAAATGGTGACGCACGTTTCGTGTATTTGAATCATAATGTTACTTCCCTCACACTCAAGTCAATAACGACGGCCAGCTGTAGTTGCGGCAATCGCGTGAGCGGCACAGGTGGGGATTAACTATAAGGGCCTCATTTCCTCAAATGTCGTTTTTTTTTTTTTTTTGTCCTCCTCTCGTCGCGCACGTACGGGTTTCCTTACGCAACGTGTACGACGATTTCCTTACGCAACGTAGGGCGGTGAATCTAGGACTCCGCGTCGTTTGATTGACAGGTCTGTACGTGTGTCCACGCGTCGACACACCTCAGGGTCGCCACAGCGGCTGTCACACACTTCAGCGACCGCCTCCAACAATCGAGCAACCGGGTCACGACGACCAACGTCAACGCTAAACTGCAGGCCTGCCACTCGAGCGTTTACTTATTTATTTTTTTTCTTTCTCCGCGCCCTAACATAGTCTCCAGTTCGCGTGGCACAAAGAAAACTTAATCGTGGGCTCACAGCTCTATTTTTTTTTCTTTCATTATCACGCGTCGTCAACCCGCGTAATGTTGCAGAAAGAAGGGTATCACTTATCTGTATCGACTTTTGTGCGTAAGTCGAGTGGGCCAAAAGACACACCTGTCCGATAGCTAGCGTACGTCCTCCGCAACATGACACGAGGACAGGCTTGTACAAGGGGGTGGACGCCAGCGAGAATCGCACACTTATTAACGATCCTCATCATTGATGACTGCAGCTCCATGGAGTAGCGGTGAAATGTTCACATATGCAGTAAGAAGAACAATACCAACGCGGAGCGCTACCCTTTCCGTCAATCGACTCGTTTTTTTGTTTTTTCTTTGCGTCAAACATGGGCACTCCGAGATTTCACGACAGCGATCGCCGCCACATGTGCAAGCGCGGCGATTCAGAGAGGAGTGACGCGGACAGCTGGGACAGCCAAGTGGATCCGTTCGACTGTATGCGTGTTTATAGAACGAAATATCGTGACTGAGACGGCGAAAATGCACATGCTCAAAGGGCGTACAGTAATAAAGCTATCGCGGCAATTGAACAAGACTGAAACCACTGATGACTTCGCTACCGACATTAACGAAAACCAAGAGATAACGAAGCCAAGGAAGTACACATGATGTGTACCCGATGAAGTGGACGAGAGGACGACCGCCGCCGTAGCATCGGGCGCGTCATCCGAAGGTTGCAGGTTCGGTCACAGCCGGCGGCAGGTTGTCGTTTTCGTCCGCTTCACTTTATTCACATCTACATCGTAATAGCTACAATGCTGTTAAAACGGTACAATTAACGTCTCCTATACCTTCATTGGCTTCATTATCAGTTAGTTATTTTAATTCAGGTTGTATCAACAAAGAAACGAACCCTTAGAATTTCCTTCTTTCGTTCATTCGTGACCGACATGTATGTTTCGATCAAAACTAAGCAACACGGTTTCGTTATACGGGAACAAGGTATACAGCGAGGAGAATGGTCTGTGAAAACGTACCGAATCGTCGCACGTTCATCGAGTGTACGGTGAAGGCGTACTCCCAACTGTTTCCAAAGCCGGTGCCGTAGAAGAGTCGCACGAGTACGACCCAGCGATGAACATCGTCGTCGGAGCAACACATGTGACGACCGCCGACGTTTCTTCTCAACCGCGCGCTGGCAGTACACACACACACAACAGCGTATTGCCAGTCGTCGTCGGCAAGCGGTACGTTCGCGCGAAGTGCTTCGCTCGCCGTCTTTTCAAACTCGCCGCAGGTTCACTTTGATTTCTTGTTTGTTTTTCGCTCTCAAACGCGGGAAAGACGGCCGAAGAAAGAGAGGAGTGTTTCGAAAGTCGCGCGGTGTTCCCCAGATGGCAGCACCTGCTTATATGAGTAACGTAGAGAAATGATGCACGTCTTGGCTGTTACTTCACTTTACTGCAACCGAAAACTTCTCAGTCGAAACCTTTGAAGCAGCGTAGTTTCATAATAAAGCAGTAGATTGCTTTAGCTTCTTGAACTGCGCCCATACGCACAATAAAATGAGGTTGGGATGCGGTGGTCTACCTAAGGTTTCGGTTCAATCACCGGTGCTTCGGTAGGGTGGCGGTAGGGTGGCCCATTCTAGCCACCCTAGCTTCGGTAAAAAAAAAAAAAATCGACAGAAAGGCTCACGGTGCAGCCTTTGTAGAGGTAGACTAGATTTATTTTTAGCAATAAACAGGAGGTATGGGTATTACATCTCACTTGTCCTTTCCAGTTTTTATGGTTTGGCGCTTTACTGATACAACATAAAACTTCGAAGTCTTGGGTTGTGCCATCTATCCAGGATCATCCCGTTGCACTCTCGTGAAATCGCGTCTTGGCGAGAGCGGCCGCTCTGTGTGTCGTGCGGCAAAGCCGAGCGAAAGTTTGCTCGGCTGCGCCGATCTTGGCGAGAGGGTAGGGTAGACCGCACAGTCGAGCTCGTCGCTGTCAGGCAGCACTCCCGCTTTGGCGATGCCTCTCGGCAAGAGCTTCCGCATCTACCACAAGGTGCGACCGCCGAACCCTTACAGCGTCCTTCTCGAACAGCGGTCCAAGAACGAAACCCTCCTTTTCGAGTCCAGGGCCATCGCTGTGCTGTGTGAGTTTCTCAACTTCGTTTCCTTCCTCCGTGTGAAAATGTTGCGCCGATCGGTGCTGTATCTCCGGCGCTACGCCTCCTACCTGCCGATAATCACCCGATCCTTCCTTTCCGCGGCTCGTATTGCATTTTACCGCTCGATTTTAGAATTTTAAGCCGCATTGTCGCGGCGTTTTCGATGGCTTGTCGCGGTTTCTAGCGCACGCCAGACTGCTCGGTTTAATTGCGGCGCGTCGCCGAACTGTGTCGACACCCGTGCGCTGCGAATCCTTCGCCCCACATTTGTCATGCTTCTGTGCCATCTGTCACGGTCCGTAAGCTGGCATCGTCGCTACGCTTGACCGAAATTCCTCAACTCTTTTTCTTGATCGAAGAGCGAAACCTCTGGAACCTTTAATGGAGATGCCGCGCTCGCTCTTGACTTTCGCCGGAATACTTGTCTCTTCATGCTCCGCGCAGGACGATCTCCGCCACTCTAATACACCGTTCACATGTGACCCTAATGCGTACTGGACATCGTGATGGCGTGACAGGGAGTCGCTACATCTATAATTAACACACTTCATTAAGTTGCCATCGCGCAGGGATCGCCTCTCAATACTTAGCAGACCCATCTCTTGCTCAGCTGAACAACAATAAACTGTGATGACATGGAATGCTATACCTATGTTCGTAAAGCTGGGAAGCTTCTTAAGATATTTTTCGGGCAGTTGCGCGGTTACCACCAAAACTCTGTTTGCGTCGAAGGTCTCAAATCGAGCATGCTCGAAAGTGACGTGTAGTAGTGCTTCATCTGCATTCGACTCAAGCTGCACAGCCGTGTGGGTTACTGACAGCCGTGTGGGTTACTAGGCGAAATGGTCACACTGTTATTGAATAGATTTCCCACGTACACCCAAGCCTCATTGTAATGAAGTCGAATCTGACACGAAAATAACTTCGTTATATCCGAAAATTCGTGTAATCGTAACACTATCTTTGACAATACTATTCATTTACTTCGTTATAAACCATAATTCATTACATTCGTGTTCGAATTATATCAAGGTTTGAGTGTATGCCTTGCGTTAAACGCATACTTGTAATCCCACAATTGAAATTGAGGGTCGCGTTTCTTGCTGCCCGCAATTTCTTGCATCTTCCTTTTCTCTCTCATTCCATTTAGCCCAACAAGAAATGGACACAGTGAAAAAAGAATACACTATGCTTCTGGATGTCCATGGCTGCCTAGGAGTGCTGCAGCTTACAGCAGGTTAGTGGAATGACTTACCTCAAACGCTGTGTCGTGTTGCGCACTTATCGTCTTTCGGAGGAAGCGTCTTGACATGTGAAGTCGAAACGCGTGGTAAACAAGTGCTGCAAGCGCGAGCAGCTGGAAATCTTCGTTGGGGACCTGTTAATAGGATATTTATATTTTTTTGCGTCGTCGTGACAGAAAAAGCATTGTTTTCAATTTGACGAGTGATGTCGAAACAAAATCTGCAAAGAAACGCTTTGTCTGACTAAGAAGCTGTAGGCAACAGTGACGTATGCGTAGGCAATTCTAAAACAAGGTATTGTTATTGCTGCAAATAAAAGAACGAAAAGAGAGTGTGAGCCTTTCGGTGGACTGGTATTTTTTTAACAGCAATCTTGCCCTTGATTTTGTTTGCCTTGTTGCACTGAAGCTCTGTTTAAAAAATCTTGACTCATATAAACTGCGAAAACACAGGTGGCAGATGATTTTCTTTACATTGCCGGTGATGTGTGGGCTGCAGAAAAACCCTGCAAGACTTCTTTTTTGCTCCTACGAATGCTGTTTGCACCAATAAAGCCAGCTCCCGCCTTAAGCTTCATTACTTGTGACAAAGTTTTAGTCGTAATCTTTGGTCCAAGGATTGGCATTCATTCTTGCTGTGGTTGAAATTGTGGTCTTGTATTAAAACAAATAAAACATTCCCACTATCTGGTGAGTCTTTTCTGGCATATCATGGACACCATTTCCCATCTACCTTCACGTCTTCTTCCGGACGCGTCATGGAGCTTGACAAATTCATAATGTTGCTTTGTTGATAGCATACCTCTGGCACAAAGCTTACAAAACAGTCTAGTTATGTCAGAAGACTTAATCCATTAAGTTTATGAGGAAGTAAAGCATTATTCTTCTCTTCAGGTTAATCTTCATTCTCATCATTTATGCAGTGTAAATGATTTTAATTGATATAATTGATTTATTGATTGAGTGAATACTGTCTCTCATAAATCACTTGTTGCAGATAATGGTTCACCGCGACATCACTGACTCTGTAACCTTCGTCACTAAATTAATTACGGCAACACGCTGTCACTTGTGTGAGGTTCTTGCTCGCGTTGAATTAACTCCGGGATAAATGCACTGTATAAAAAAAATGTGATCAATCCATTGGTGCTCAGCATTTCATGCTGCTGCTTAGACAAACGAAGAACATTGAATTGTTAGTCAATGATTCAATTGTGCCATTCATAGTTTTGTCATTTATACATGATACATAATTTTGAGTCAAAAGATTTGGACTACGTTTGTATAGAGTTGTTCTATGAAGTCATGAACCATAAGCCAATGTTCTTACCCATCATAGTTGCTTGATGACTGTGGTGTCGCATTTGTATTTCATTTTTTTCCTCTCTGCAGTGCCTGTACGGGTTGTTGTGGTGTATGTAAAAAAAAAGACACACACACACACAGGGTGTTTTTTTTTTTAGACAATACAGGTTCTTATAAAAATCCTATGATAGTAAGGCTCCTGTCGTTTTCGCACACGAACCCCACGTCGAGACGAAAACACTTTGCTGCAGTTAAAATGACACCATTGCCACTAATTAACACAAACTGGTTAATTAACTTTTTAATTATTGACTTAAGGGCAGGTGTTTATGTTACAAAGTTGTAGTGCATGCCAATTTATGGCATACCTATTTTTTAGATATTTGATGAAAAAGCACACAAAAGGACAAAATCACACACACATAAGATGACACAAAATACAATTGCTGTGTGCATGATTTTGCCCTTTTGTGTGCTGCTTCATCAAATATCGTGGCTCACCAACTAGCCCATCATTACATACTTTTTAGAAATTACAAAAGTTGCATGTAGCTCGATATATCAGCATTTTGACGTAGCTACCTCAGTACACAAAATGTGAGGCACTAGGCTTTGTGGGGTGAAGTGCACTTCTCTCTGCTGCAGCATGGTACATGGTTGGGCTAGCAAGTGTGGATCCATCATTTATTAGAGTGCGCACTTACACAAAGGACGAGGAAAGAGCGACAAATGAAGACAATCGCCGACTTACAGCTGATTTTAATTTCAAAAGTAGAGCACACATATGCACAAAGATGCACATGCGTGATTGGTCTTTGGAATAGTGCCTCCTCCTGGGCATCATCGAGTAAAATAAGCGGCAGCAGATGGCACCAAGAAAGAAATATTTGGTCGTGCAGCTGAATTAATATATTCCAGCATTATTAAGGCGAATGCCCTGGATGTGTCATCAAACGCGAAAATTGACTGTCTACATCAGCGTCAACATGAGGGATGCAAAAAAATCGTCATCATGTTATGATGTCACCACATGACGTCGCAGATCGCCGAAATTTGGGACATCATCATGGCGCCACATAACGTGATGTCACATGATTATTTCATCACGTGACATCGTCAATTGGTCAAATGTAGGCCAATCATGGAGGCAGTGCAAAACCATTTTGGGTGGAGAAAGCTTTCAGAGAGAGGGGGGATCAATACATTGACTGAGAAGAAAAAGAAAGCGATGATGGAGCTTTTGCCTTCGAGTTGTCTTAGGTGAATGCATAAAGGACCCTGCGAGTTTTTTCCATGTGACCTACTAGTCGTCCAGTACACTGGCACCGTGCAGAGCTGAAATGTTATGATTGAATCAGTCAATCAGTCAATTGATCAATCAATTGATGAATCAAACGATCAAGTCAATGAGACCGCTTGTTGCTTAAGTTAAACCTCATTTGAATATCATGTTGCAAGAATACTGTCTAGAGTAGCGGATTAGTTACATGGCTCCGGACCGTCTCAATGCCTGCGTGCCTTGTCAAAATGTCCACATGTCCGAGCGGTGACGAGTTCTGTGTAAACGCATTCCATAGTGGCAGTCGGAGAGGGTTGTCCGGCTGAGAGGCACAATCCCACTCTGTCGTCGTTCGCTGCATCTCTCCGTTCTAGCATTCAGATTCCTGTGTCGAGGAAACAGGCAGGCGCAAGCAGGAAAACAGAATGCTTTAGTAGCGTGCTCTTTAAAAGCAGCATTGTCCTTTTTAGATATGACAGGCTTGACCTGGTGTTATTTATTGAGGATTTGAAACGGAAATGTCAGCCGGGCCGCGATAATGAGGTTACCAGCCTCGCTAGATTTTTTTCGTAGTGTATGAATGTATTAAACGGAATAACAAAGCTTGTTTGCTCTAGATGTTAGGCAGTCATTTCTCAAAAGCTGGTGCGAGGCACAGAGTGTCTTTTAGCAAAAATATTTGTTTTGAGTGTTATTGAATTACTTCAGTCATGTTGTGGCATGTCTTGAGAGCAAATAATTAAGGAGTTAAAATTTTAGTAATTAGCCCTTTACCTCGCACATTCGAGTTTGGCACAATAATCTGCACTTCCAATGCCACAGGCTATCCGAGAATGTTTATGGAAGAAATGTCACAAATTTTTTCATTTAATTGAAATTTATCTGAGGTTTCTTTCACATGCACAGATGGCATTCAAATACCGTAATATGATTTTACACTATAATATTGCAAGGAAAGACTTACCACAAGTCTTATGGCGAAGCTGACTTTTTCCTGTACTTCTCCCCCTGTGGTTTCCAATGAAAAATAATTTTTTAAATATGTGTCTTGTTTATATAATGTGCTGGATCCATAGGGAACTTAAGAATTTTATAATTAGATAACTTCTTTGTTTTCGAAAATAATCCCTGAGGTAAAGGGTTTTAATAATCACGTAAACATGGTAAAAGAGATAGTTCGTTATACGTAATTGTAAAATAGTCAAAATGGAATGGGTGGTCAGAAGTAGCAGAGTATTGGATTGACATGTGACATCGAGGGGTTCTCGTGAAAAGATTGTCGTCTGTACATTTTATATGTTGTAATTAACCTACCATGTAATAACGTAGCTGATTGATTGATTAATTGATAAGACTGATTGATTTATTGATAAGGCTTGCGGTCCTTTCGCTTGCGGCTTGGCCCACACATGTCTATCTTTGTCTAGTATTAAAAGAAAATTTTCTTCATAAATATGTTCATGAGCTACACAGTGGCGCAAGGTGACTCTTCTCAAGCATATTTTTTTTTCGTGAAACACTCCATGTGGTCACCATGTGTTGAACATAACCGTGGAACAAAAACTCCATATTGCAGAATCGGCATCCAGATTTAAGCCGTTCTGGTGATCAGTACCTTCATAAATGGGTCGTTTATGAGATATGAGAAAGACCTTCTTTCAAATGACATTAGCTGACATTTTATTAAAACTCTCCCCCCTCCTGCTCCAACCTTCTTCACTGACTAAATTTGGTGACTGTAGCCCACTAGCTGAAGGGAGCTTGAGACCCCTGGTCTATAACAGCGACGTCCTTTGTGCCACTGCAGGGGACACGGTGGTCCAGTTTCTGGTGCTGGTGACGGGGTGTCAGTCGGTGGGCAAGCTGGGTGCCTCGGAGGTGTTCCGCATCACAGACACCCTCTTTGTGGCTCTGCGCAACAGCGCCCAGGACCTGGAGAAGGTGCAAGATGTGCGCAAGGTGCTCAACGCGGGCACCTTCTTCTTCGCGTGGACACCGTCCACTTCGGAGGCGGCCCTCGACCTCACCCTGTGCGCCCAGCGCGCGGTCATGACCAGCGAGACGGATAACCGCTTCTTCTGGTGAGTTAAGCCTGTTGTGACATGTGACAGTTTTTATATGCTGCCGTTGCTAATGCATTCAACTCTGATGTGGTACGCTACAAGTGACCTGTATATTTAAGTTCTTAAAAGTGATAATTGTCGCTCACCCAATGGTAGACTGAACTACAAAGGAGACATATAATAGTATTTTGGGAAGTAAACATTCACAATAAAAAAATAAAAAAGGCATAATTTTTCAAGGTGGGAACGTGTGTCTCCAACATATCTGAACATCGATCGCTCTCATGGTCTTCCTCAAAAAAAATTTTCCTTAGCTGACGCTTTTTTCTTTAACCCCTTAATTGTTTTGATATTTTGAGAAGTTCTTTCGTTAAAGTGGTTATTTTTTTTAAAGCTGGTATTGAACGTTTCTCTTCTAAAAAGCAAGTTGTTGTTGAAAAAAAATTTAAGAACATACGAAGTCACATTAGCTTAACGATGTTACTGTTAATTACTCACAGAAAAAAGGCTGGCTACTTGCTGATAATTGACAGTAAAAGCAAAACAAGAAAAGAACAAGAATTCTGATAGAAATTTTTAGCATTCTAAGAATGGTTTCATCATTATGACAATTTTAATCATTCCGGCAATGAAGAAAAGCTTTTCCGTCAAGTGGACGAGCTACACTTGTCCGAAACGGTTTGGGGACAGCACGGCAAGGATGAACTAGGCACATCCCTTAAAGGAAAAGGATTAAAACATGAATGTACATTGGGGTTGGTGAGAGTTCACCTTTGCCTTTTAACCTCCTGTCACTGACGTCACAGCAGGTGCTAATATTTTGTGCGCGAACGTCAGCAGAGGACGGCCAGTGTCCGTCCTGTGCTTATCATGCAAAGGAAAGTTGCTGGGGTCATCCTTGACCCTGTAGCTGTGTAATAGTGACACGACGTGTGTGCCCCTCCAGGAACCGTACCCTGCACATTCCTCTGCTCCGCTACGGTGTCGACTGCAACAAGTGGCTGCTGAAGGCGGTCTGCGGGGGCGTCGAGATGCGCACCATCTACCTGGGCCACCAGCAGGCCAAGGCCTGCCTCATTTCCCGACTCAGCTGCGAGCGAGCTGGCACCCGTTTCAACGTCCGCGGCACCAACGACGACGGCCACGTCGCGAACTTTGTGGAGACCGAACAGGTTGGGGCTATTGCGGCAATGACGATTTTATTTGGGAGGACTTCGTCATGTGAGGCAGTATTCAGTGATCCTTGAAGGCCAACTGCAAGAAAATTTCAGGCCGCATAAAAAGCCTTGTTTCAGATGTTAGTAGATATAGAGGAGCCTGTGTGCGCACGCTTGAAATATGTGTGGAAGCATTGCAGAAATCTCGCAAGAATAACTGTTCTTGATGCTGAAACTGTCAAAGAAATGCTGCCATTAAATAAAATTTTCAGTATGCATTCTCTTTGGTACTTCAATGAACTATGCCAAACTACATGACTGCAAGTCACTTAGTTTTCTTGAAAATGAACATCAAAAATTGGTATACACTTCCGGAATCATGCCTTTAAATGTGAGCCGCCTTGTTGTCACCTAAATTGCTAAACAGCGATCCTTCAGTGCTCAAATCATTGCGGGAATTGCTGCTGTCTAGTTGCGAAAAGCTGGCACAGCTCAATGCATCATCGGATAGCATTGCCATTTTCTCTTTTCTCGTGCCAGCACCATGTGTACTGCCTTTACAACAGTGGGGTAGGTTGGGACATCATCGCAGATGTTGCATGGAGCAGCTACCCATTCTGGTTTTAGTTTAAACACATTGTTCTTGGCTATTTAAAACTACCAATGATTTCCTAAGCAAACTGAGCCACCCTACTTGTTACAGCAGTGTCAATGCCTCTTGAAAACGGCAATATCATAGTATGGCTAAACAGCACCAAAATTTCCCATTAGGGACACAAGGTATTAACAGTGCTGCGGTATTGACTTCCAAAACTCCTGCTGCACCACTCTTGTCATCAGCATGCAACATTTCTCCTTCATTCCGCTTGAGTAGATGCCGTGATGTGTCCTGCTAAATGTGAGTCAGGTAGAGTGGGATAGTACAAGGCAGGGAACCTCGAGACATATGGCCGAACATACTTGCTATACGTACAAGCTAAGTAGAAAGGGTGCGCTTATACTTTCCGGCTGCAATATTAGTGTCGTACTGGGTAGTATTGCTGTACGCTGCACTGTGCTTTAACCATGTCGATTGGTATTTCTGCAGGTGATCTACCTGGAAAACCAGATCACATCATACGTCCAGACGAGGGGCTCTGTGCCGCTATTTTGGGAACAACCGGGAGTTCAGGTGTGTTATGGAGTTAACACGGCATGAAATGTTTGTGTTACTATAATATCTGCCATGCTGTATAACCTAGCCCCACACTTGCTTTCAATGCGAAGAGAAGTTGTTCAACAACTTTCACTGGAGGCAACATTTCAGCAAGGAAATGTGCCCTTGTGCCAGTTGCTGCCCTGTCGAAACGTTGACTCTAGTGACATTGCTCTTTACAATAACTTCAAATCACCTTTCCAATAACTTCAAATCTCCTTTCCAGTGACTTCTAGTCGTCTTCCTCTGAGCTTCTGTCAAGTATTGACTCGCTTTCATTGTCCAAAGAAAGCGAACACCGTCGAAATTAACGTGCCTACTTGACTCCTTCTAGTGAGTTAGTTGAAGGGAGCTCATAGGTCTTGCAGATATTAATGGCTCTTGATAGCACTTTTGAGACAGTGGTATTACTCTTAACCATGCTGTGCTGGTGTCGCCCATCACTTTGAGTATATATAAGTGGTTGGGACATTATGCAGCCATTGCTGAATATGGAGCTGTAGGTATGGTTTCCAGCTCTGATTACCGCTTTCAAAAGGGAGCAGAAAACAGAAAAAGCTAGTACATTTAAGTTACGGGCGGATCGAAGGAACTAAAGTAGTCGAATGTAATTTTTGTGTTTGTACTTAGGTGCACATTTAAACAAACCCTGGGTCATGAAATTAACTTTGAACCCATCGCTACGACAACCCTCATGAGCCATTGTGCACCCGTTGGCCATAAAGACCCCCTCATTTATCATCATGAACAGTAAACAATTTAAGAAAACTGTTAATTAACCTTCTCGCATAGCCAAATGCCGATATTAAGGCAACAATGCTCATTATGAAAATACAGCCACGAAGAAAATTGCACTAGTCGAAAACGTGTGAGACTGATAAAAAATTATTGCTACTCCCAAGTTTTTGCTGCGAAGCTTTGCAGGAACGTTCCGTTGCGATTTATGAAGGCGGTCTAGTTCAGAAGTACCGGCAAAATCTTCTTGTCTTTCTTTTATTTATACAGCGCTGGTAGACTAGCACAGGTTTAACTAGGAAAGCTGTTTCGTTTTTTTCGCGAAGTAACAGTTCTCAAGAAACGGACAATGTCATCATATATAGCTTAATGCTACATGACACCGTGATGTCGATAATGCCAGGTCCAGGTTCTTGAGATCTTGAAACATCCCAATCTGCATACGTCCTACATGTGATCCTGTTACACACGAGAAGCATGTGGTAAAGTTTGAACAACATTTCAAATATGCATATCAACACTCATTTTAAAGCGTCATCTGACTTGCTGTGGCCTGTGTTCTTTCAGGTCGGTTCCCACAGAGTCAAAATGTCCAGAGGCAGTGAGGCATCCATGCCAGCGTTTGAAAGGTAGTTTGTTTCAGTCTGATTACTCCCTCGTGTTAGTTTTCGTGCCCAATTTTTTTCCCATAGCGGTTTTCTCGCGGGCACCAAAGATGCAGTTCTTGCAGTATTAAGACCGTCTGATGTGATTCACTTTCTTCCCCAAAGGCACATGTCCATGATCAAGGAACGCTATGGCGACCAAGTCATCATAAACCTCCTCGGCTCGAAAGAGGGAGAAACAATGCTTACACAAATGTTTCAGGTACGCTACGCACACTGTCTACATTAACCTTACTGTTTTATTTATTCTTTCCAAATTAGTTCCAACATCACATATTAGCGTCCAGCCACCTGCATTCAGTTTCTCCGCATATGTATTTCGACTAAGTTCAGTTCGTCTACAAAGCTTAGCATGCATTGTAATTTAATATTTAAAATGACTTGTGAAAAAAAGGTGTACACTTGATGTGAGCATGACTGAAAAGTAATGACATGGCACAGCTTTTGTTACGTTCAGGCCCGTTGACACCACGAAATAACTTTGTGTTCATACTTGCAGGTCTCTCATGTAAGTAGTTTCCAAGCCCACGTAATCTTTCAGCAGTAATCACTGTAATGCTGTTCATAACTATTCATAGTGATTGAGACATTGTACACTGAATACTGGGTCTATAATGCTGAGAATGAGTCATAGTGCGCAGCTCCTTTAAAAACTTAAACTTGGTCTTTTGAATATATAGTATAAGCCCTCGTAAAGTGTATGTGAGATGTTTTTTTCTGAGAATGAGTCATAGTGCGCAGCTCCTTTAAAAACTTAAACTTGGTCTTTTGAATATATAGTATAAGCCCTCGTACAGTGTATGTGAGATGTTTTTTTCTGTCATTAGCCTGTCACATCTTTTCTCTTTTGGTCTTTAAAACACGCAGCATCACATGAAGGCATCCCGGCGCAAAGCGTCCATGGTGTCATTTGATTATCACGCGCTGTGCCGTGGCGGCCGGCAAGACAATCTGATTCACCTGAAGAACCAGATCTCGCCGCACCTGACCAGTTTTGGCTGCTTTTACTTTGATGGCAACGACGTCATCATGTGAGTTGAACACTGCTAACTAGAGATGTGCGAATAGCAAAATTTTGGGTGCGAAGCGAATTCGAATAATAAAGATCGAGTGCGAATCGAATCGAATAATTTCGAATAATTTTCGAATACTTCTCAAACATTTTTCGAATAATTCGAAGTGAAATTACAGAAAAAGTTACAGAGAATCCCTAAGTATGTTCTTGTGAGATCGCAACATGAAAGTGTTTCTTTTCGCTAGGTTGATGAAGTGCTGATGGGGTCATATTTCATAGTTGTCTTTCTTATCAAGAGTGAGGCAATGTAGAGGCCGAATTGTATTTATGTACATGATTTGGTGCAACCAAAGTGTTGCCGACAACACTTTACACGTGATAGGCAGAGATGCCATTTCCTCAGCCTCTCCTCCTCTTTCAACTGCTGTGGAAGGCCAACTGATGTGGCGGACAAGGGTGTGCTCCCTTCAAGTCCGAAGTTCCAAATCTGCCTCGTAGACGTCGCTATATAAGAACATCTGAAATTTTGGATGCTAAAAAGCTTCGGCGTCGCATTTTTCGGACTTGCTGCCCAAATTTCAGGTCCAAAACAGCATTAATTGAGCCCCCAACTCTGCCACATCTTTCATCTCCATATTGGAACCAGCGTTTTCTTGAGTTAATACATTTGCGACCGTAGCGGAGCTTGAAAGGCAGCTTTACCGCAATACGGGGGTGTGAGGAGGTGAAGCATACTGAAAATCTAGGGACCACTTCCAAACGGACGTTGACTGTCTTTTGCCTAAGTTCGACCGTAACGGAGCTTGAAAGGCAGCTTTGCCGCAATACGGGGCTGTGAGGAGGTGAAGCATATTGAAAATCTAGGGACCACTTCCAATCAGACGTTGACTGTCTTTTGCCTAAGTTCGACCGTAACGGAGCTTGAAAGGCAGCTTTGCCGCAATACGGGGGTGTGATGAGGTGAAGCATATTGAAAATCTAGAGACCATTTCCAACCGGACTTTGTCTCTTGGCTAAGTTCGACCGTAACGGAGCTTGAAAGGCAGCTTTGCCGCAATACGAGTGTGTAATGAGGTGAAGCATATTGAAAATCTGAAGGGGTCACTTTCAACGGGACGTTGACTGCATTTGTCTTTGGGAAGTTCGAATAGTTCGAATAGTAAAATTTCAGTGCGAATCGAATCGAATAGCAATCACTATTCGAAAAATATTCGAAATTTCGAATATTCGCACACCCCTACTGCTAACGCTTTTTGAAAGCATTTACCACAGGGTGCAGCCTTTATCCTGTCAATTGCCCGTTTACTATGTGCCTGTTTACTTGTCTTTTATCAGGGAGTCTGTCTCCACTATGTTGCCGTAATGAATGCAAAAAAAACAAATACCCTCATTTTGCTAAAGTAATGGAACACCCCCACTCCCCTACCAGTGTTTCCCGTAAGCTATCTTATGGAGGCAGCTGCTTACTGTTTTCCTTTTGTCTTTTGAGACTGTTATCGGCATTCAGAAAAGTTTTACTGCTTTTACTGCTTGATGAAACTCAAGAACAAATACAAATGAAACTAAAGAGGAAATGAGGAAACTGTTAGTATCTTGTCACCTTCTGTATGAACACTCGTATTGTAAAGTTGCACGTTGCACAAGACGTGGAAAAGGAATTTGAATGGCAGCTATAAAACGAGAGAATGAGACTGACCTTTCATTATTGCATTACATTTGTTATGTTGTAGTGTTTGGCCATTTTGCACTTTTGTTACTGTCCAACATTTAGATATTATGCACCACTGACCTTACGGCAAGTGACCGCGGTCGCAAGTGAATGGAATGACCCCCCCCCCCCCTTTTTTTTTGTCAGGCGACAGACTGGAACATTCCGCACAAACTGCCTTGACTGCCTTGACAGAACAAATTGTGTACAGACATTTATTGGCCTTGAGGTAAGTTCACCCGCTCTACAGTGTTTGCTATTGTGTTTTATTGTGCAGCCTTCGTGCAATCTTTTGTCTAACCATATTGTCACACTCTTGCCACCCATCATCTTCCGCCTGTTGAAAGGATCACCGTTGTTACCCCAACAAAACATGGATAGTTAAAGCCCTTTGAATTTTGTCGTTACACGGTGAACACTTTTGCTTGCCGAGCTGCACGCATTTTTACTCCAGTTCATAAACAAAACAGAATCACTCAACTGAGGGGTCTATTTTTGTTATACATAACTGTATAAGGGCAAATGTGGCATGTTGGGTAACGTCATGTGGCAACTGATAAACATTTCAAAATACCAAAGTAAAATAACATACAATAAAACAAGTACTGACCCTAGACTTGTTTCAACTCAGCGCCTGTTGCATCTTTCCTCTTGTTTTTTCATTCTTTACTTTGCCATGTTTATCAGTCACCATACGAAGCAAACCAAAAATGAATCCAGAGAAGTAGTGAAAAATTGTTTGAGTTTTTAATTTAAATCTGGTAATTATAGATAAGCCGAAGTGAAAGTGGGTGAGAAAAACAACTTTCCGCTGCTGGGAACCAAACCCACGACCTTTGCATTCGCAGAAGTTGTTGTCTGTCAAGTGTGTCATATGTATTTTCACGTGTGCAATCAGGTCGTTTTGTGGTATAAAGTTTCACTACCGTTTAAACCTTTGTAAGGCATGCATTCCTGCGTGAGGTAACCACCATTGGCAGACCAAAATTTGGGACATTAAACTTCGAACGAAAACACAAACAGTGGATAAATTCGGAAGCTGTTGCCACAAATCCTTTGTTCGTGGGCCCTTCGCATGTGGCATGCAGTACCACTGGAAGTAATTGTGAAGAGGTTTAGAATAACAGGAATTTCCAGTGCCACGAATGGCACCAAAGATTACATGGTGCATGAATGGGCTTGTGAAGCAAGTACAAGTGGCTGGGGTAGTGCTCACAAAGATTAATGGCCAAGTGCATGGTGTGACTAATGAATAAAGCTAACGTATGTATATTATGAAATTTGTTTTTGTGGTGGTGAGCAG